>NW_009924271.1:0-48364 GCF_000696875.1 Nestor notabilis | reverse complement strand
AACCAGGGAGGGATTTCTTTGCTCTGAATAGCAAAAGCTTCCTAAACCGAAGTACTGTATTGAAACAGGGCAGTATGAAAAAACAGACCTGAAAACTAGAGATAATTTTCAACAAATCAAAAGGCTTATGAAAGACCTGAGTGAAGGAAACACCACCATGAGGAACAACTCATGGTGAGATGTGAGCAAGTTCACAGGTCAGCTTGACTGCTGCAGCCCACGGCAGGGCAGCACACCACACGAAGTTCATGTCATGTCTCCATCTGTTGTCAGGTCAGTAAGTGCGTGGCTTTTCTGGATGTTTAAAGATGCCCAAGGAGCGTCATGCCACTTGTTTCAGAGGGACACTTGCTAGTTCAGCGTTAGTCTAGATCAAGTCACTGGCATGTAGGGTATTGGAACTAGATGATCTTAAGGTCCTTTCCAACCCAAACCATTCTATGATTCTTTGATTCTGTGTATAGACAAAACTTCCTTGGAAATGTAATTCATTGCTTAAATAAATAACAGTTTGTTTTATTATTGCTTAAAATAAATGAGAATCAGCAGGTTCTCCACAGATTTAGCTTAGCAATAATTCCCCTGGAAGTTCAACCAGGACTTCAGAGGCTTCAACTGGGAATAGTCCTTTCAATCTAAACTGGCATGTTGTTAACTGCAGCAAAATTGCAGGACCTGCTGATAGAGCAGTTCTGTACTGCTGTCAACCAAAATGAGAGTTCTGTAACAATCAAACTTATCTATCAAAGCTACCTAAATACTGCAGTGGTCTGCCACAAGAATGGTCCAAAAGGGTACATTTTCCTGTCTGCCTTGAAATAAAAATATATTCCACCAACATTATTTACTGTAATTTTAAATCCACACTGACACTGCTGCTTTATCTAATAGGCAGGTGAGGACAAAGAACAATGGGCAAAAGCCAGCATAGCAGTAACACTCTTCACTTGTTTCCCATGCATGCTTGAGAAAAAGCTGTGGAAAGCCATCAATTGTGCTTGAATGTCATGCCAGAGAAATGAAGTCCTTTAACAGTGTCTTGTTACCAGAAAGCCATTCTGCAAGGTCTCCTTAGGATATTAGCTCGTATGCAGGGTCCTGTCAAGTTCATCCTTAGCCTGGTAAATCACAAGTGCTATCTTTGCCCTGCTTTTACACCATGGTGCCCACTGCAAAACCACCCTTACTGCTGTCAAAGGTGCTACCAGCACCCATCCCAATACCCTTTTGGCCATGCTAAGTAGAAATCATCAAGGAATGCCCCTCTGGTGTGATTACCTCTCTCTGTGGGCATCATGGAGAGACAAGAGGGTTTTCAAGGCGAGAGCAGGACTCATACTGCAGAGTAAGCCACTAAAGTTTATGTCTCAGTACTGCCTCAGGTAAGAACAGTTTATGTGTCAGTACCGCCTTCCACTCTTTGGTGACTCTCCTCTACTCAAGAGAGCTTTTCAACCCACCATGGAGCACGCAAACGCTTACATTTGGTCTGGTGACTTATTCCATGGAAGGAAGTGTGAGGTGAGACACTTACCTCTCATGGCAACGCCTACATGGTGACATCTCAGTGTAGGTGGTGTGTTTGGTAAGTTGACTCCCTCCCTGGAGGGAGAAGCAAGGATTTGTGGGATTTCAACCACTGGACTTCCCATCAAGGAAGGAAGGGTCAGTTCACAGCACACCACGGAAGGAGATCAGACCTCAGAACCATGCAGTGATCACAGTCACAATGCCTAGCAGCCAAGGAATTTGGGCTTGAAGTCAACATAACCATTTACCTGGTCTAGGGTGAGGTGTCCCTGCCCATGGCAGGGGGGTTGTAACTAGTTGATCTTAAGGTCCTTTCCAACCCTTGGCGTTCTATGATTCTATGCTATAAAGATCAACCCAAAATTTAGCTGGGGTGGAAAAAAAAGGTAGGACTTTGCTATAAGTGATCACCGGTGTCACATGCTATCAGAAAACTCAGTTTTTCTGGAGTCGTGGTTCCAGATCCTTGCCTGGCTGCAGTTGCAGGCATCCACCACCCAGTTATAGCCTCAGATCAGAGGCGGCAGGGTTTGAAGGCTATTGACCAGGCAGGTTGGCAAGGGGGAAGGCTGATCCAGCCAGGCACTGCGTGGAGGTCAGAAGCAACCCCATGGCAAACAGGCCACAACAAACCCCAGCTTGCCAAAGAAGTCAGTGCTTTGGGAAGGAGCCAGGGTGGAGTTGGTAGATGATGCCTGTGGGAAGGGGTGTGAGGAGTTGCAGTTTTGCTTGGAAAAAGCAGTGGAATTGTAAAGCAACAGGGAAATGAAGGTGGATGTAGAGAATGTTTCGTCCTGACTTTTGGGGAAGACTGTAGTGTTGCAGGTGGTAGATGTGGCCATTGCAGCAGCATGGATGTATGGGATGAGGAACCAGAAGTGAGTGCAGCATCTTCCTGAGTGCCTCTGAGCCGTGGTCTGGCTGGGCTTCATGCTGGCATGGTGAGCTACACACTCTCCTGGGGCAAATGCTGCACCTCTGTACCTCAGCTGTAAATACTGCATGTCAAAGCTGTCATCACCTTATATTGACTTGTTTTGAGCAAGTCACATGCCACATCAGAGCACCGTCACTAGGCAACTTCAGCTGGCTTTGTAAGTGAAATGGCATGGAGGACTCACCTACAAAAGGAGGAGAAGAGAATTTTTAAGTAGGCTCTGGCTCTCTGTTTCTACCTAGGTGTTTGCTAAAACTGTTTATTTGTATTTTCTCATCTGCCTGTCAAATTTTCCTTAGTCTTAGACCATGAGCTCTTGGCAAATTTCACCAACTCTGTGTATTCAGCAGCAAGAACTACAAAGTCCAGGTATTTGACAGAGGCTCCCAGGTACCTTGATAATTACAAAAATAAATAACAATAAGGTTACTAATTAACCTGTGCATATTTTGTATGTGAATGTATCTGTCATAGGCTCAAAAGAACAAAACCTGTGAAATTAATGTCTTGTTGGTAACCGTTAATTAATTTTATGCCTTGTTGGTAAGGCCAGGCTGGCCCCAGAGTCACGGTGTCAAAAAAGAGGAATCACCCCAAAATGATGGTTTTAACCCTACCAGTATTTATGTGATCATTTCACATTGAAAAAGTAACCTTCAATGTAGAAGAGTAACTCATACAAATGCTCCATTTCCCCCTGCTCGGTCCAGAGACAGGAACTGCTCTCTGTTTCTTATTCTGGGAGATAAGAGCCTGTGCATCAAGAGGAGCTATGGAGGAGTGCTGTGGAATATGACAGTCCTCTTGCAGCCTTGAGTCTGAGTGTGGGAAAGAATCAATTCACCATCAGAGAGCGAGCAGCTTGTTGATCTGCCTGCAGGAGACAGGAAAAGCTACAGCCCCAACTCATGAGGTTTAGCAAAACTAACCTTATGAAATCATTCCAGCAATGCTGAAGGACACAATGTGTGAAGCCAGTGATCTTCATTTCAGCCACTTAAAGGTCATCAGAAGCACCATGTGCACTTAATGTACTTAAACCTGTCCACATGGAGGACAATCCCCTTCCCTGGCCTCCAGTACCTTATGCAAGGCCCACAGGACTAAACTCAAGGTTCGCAGCCCGGAGCATCACACTGAAGGCAAGATGTTTGGCCTTCAAGAAGAGAGCAGGTTGTCCCTTCTAAGTAGGTTGTCCCTTCTTATAAAACACAACAGGCTACAGTGAGGCAACACCCCACATAATGTAAATGCTTGGAACACTTTGTCAAAGGGCTGGGATAGGAAGTAAATTAGGCTGCTCCATATTCTTCTCCACTCAGCAAGCAGCAAGACGTTGCACAATAGCTGCTTCCTTTTCCCATCCATGTTTCAAAATAAATCAGTTACTGCTGATTTTGTACAAAGCCCCACAGAGTTAGATGTTCCCCAAGGGTTAGAGATGCTCAGGGAGCACTGTGTGAGGGAACTCCTTGTGAAGGAACTTGTCTGAATCCCAGCACTGGATTGCAGAAGACACCAAGCAAGAGGGAAGGCAGAGGTCTGTATGAGCGGCACATGGAACAAAAGCAATTCTTCCCATGCAAGAACTTGTATGAAACAAGTACACAGCAGGTTACAAGGAGGTAGTTATTTATGCAGCAGGTCATTAAGCTGTGGTTGGATGCAGGATGTGGTAGGTGCCAACAGTTTCCAAGGGCAAGCAGACATAAGCATGACAGGAGAGCCCTATATCCATCAGTTGACACAAAGACACTCCTGGCCTAGGAAGGTCCCAAATCACAGATCACTGCAAAATGGGGAGTACTTTGGGGAAGTTGTATGAGCGGCACATGGAACAAAAGCAATTCTTCCCATGCAAGAACTTGTATGAAACAAGTACACAGCAGGTTACAAGGAGGTAGTTATTTATGCAGCAGGTCATTAAGCTGTGGTTGGATGCAGGATGTGGTAGGTGCCAACAGTTTCCAAGGGCAAGCAGACATAAGCATGACAGGAGAGCCCTATATCCATCAGTTGACACAAAGACACTCCTGTCCCAAATCACAGATCAATGCAAAATGGGGAAGTATCACTGGACATAGCTCTGCTGGAGATGGGATACAGGCCTGCATGATGCTCTGCTTGACACAGTCATTCTCTTTTTACCTTAGGACAGTCATCCTTTTAGTAAAAAAGTAAAAAACTCCAGAAGTTACCAAAATGTTATTTACTTAAATTCTGAGGAGGGAAGTTAGAATTGCAGTTTTGGATTTGAGCACCTAAATTCTTTTTGTGTCTCACCTGAAGCATTTACACTGCCTGATTCACTGAGAACTTCACTAATTCTCTTACATTTTTGGGAACCTGTCTTTTCCAGGACCCAGTCCCTCATCTTCTCACCATAGTATATACATTCTTTAATCCTAAAATTATGTTTACTTTTACTGCCTTAAAATGTCTTCTTAATTATGTGCATGCCATTGAATGTTTAAGGTCATGCTATATAAATTATATGTCTGCCCTATCATTATGCCCACAATCAATGTGTCCTCTGGACATTTTTCTCCAATCATGTATTTTCCCCTCAATTTATGATAGCCCTAAGATCATATGATAAATATATAACATACGTCTTTGGCAAAGGAATAATGCCTGGAAAGAAAAATCGGCTGATAGTTCCCCACTAAAATATATTAATTTACTTTTTGAGATTAGCCAGAGAGTTATTAATCCATTTAATGTGTTGTACCACTTTTTATGCAAATTTTTAACAAAGTTAGAGCATACCATGTGATGATAACACTTTAAAAAGCGTAACTACAGTGCATTCAATTGACCTCTCTCAGCTAAACTCAGCTCACCAAAGAACAGTATCAAAGTAATTTAAGACAGAACTATTCTCTATCAAAGCCTCTTCATTGTTGCCAGTATTTTTCAGTTCGTAAGTTCAAATTATGTTCAGGAGAGACATAAAGGGTGGCTACTGCTGGAGAGAAATCGCAGAGAAATGCAACAGCATCAGCACTTGCAATAGCATGTACATGTGTCAGGATTTTTTGTTATCTGTATGTGTTTATATAAAACCTGCTTTATATAAATACAAATAAAATTAAAAGCATAAAGATTGGAACACAGCTATCTGGGCAAATATGAAGAATAAGTGATTGTGTACTGTAAAACTGCAACTCTGATACGAATTTATAACCTGCAATGAATAAATAGCTCTGATGAGAGAGGTTTTAGTAAGAAATGATGGAAAGATCTGAGAAGCGAAAAAGATGCCTAACTAGTACAAGAACCAAGAAGCTCCATCTGTTTGACTTCATTTAAAAGAAGATCAAAAATTGATTTGATCACAGAGCATAATTACGTTTAAAGGAAGGAAATCCTTAGAAGAAAGGGAACATGAAACCAGAACTGGTGGCTGAAAGTTACAGCCAGACAATTACCAATGAATTATAGAACAGAATTTTTTTCATGGGAAGGGTGATTAGCCACCAAGGCAAACTAATTAAGGAAGGGTTCGTACCTTGATGATTTCCTAAGGAGTGAGAAGCATTGCCACCGTTTCCTGCTGTCAATGTGATAACCAGTCAATGTGGATTCCAGTCCAGCAAGTGGTTTCTTCTACCCTTTAACTATTCTGGGCCAAAGACCCATCTGAGCTCTAGAAAGTGATGCAGGAACTTCTTGACTTCCTGGCCATAGCTAAAGCAGATCTGCCTCCCCTAGCACTCTCTTACAAAGGAGCTGGAGTTTGCAGTCATTGACCGCAGAGCAATGCCAGCACTGGGCTGCTGCAGAAGCCATGCAAGTGGTTCAACAGCGAATGAGGCTCTGGGAGACGCTTATCAGGAACGCAGGCAGAACCCTGCCTGCAGTCTGAACTAAGGGTTAGCAAAAACTTCTCCAAAGAGAAAAATGGCTCAACAAACCAGTGCTGCATCTTGCAACATTATTTTGTATCTTGCCAAGCAGCCCTAGTAGCAGTGCAAGTGACATATACTGGATCTGTGCACAACATGAGAAATGGTTCAAGTGAGAGGCACCACTGATGGTTTTTATTAGTTCCACTAAGCCATAATCCCCCACCACACTCTTCCCCTTGTACTTAGGAATTCACATCTCATTTTGCCCTTTTTCCATAACAACTCCTATTATTATTTGGGGTACAAAGCAAAAATATATTATGATTTTGGAGACGTCAGCACTATGACTTCGCAGCTGTCAAATCCACTGTCTGCAAAGCAGGTGTTATTTTTACCACATGCGCTCAAGGAAACAGCTTCCCCTAGCTATGGTTTTCAAGAACGCAGCCATAATATTTCAACTATGTGTACTATCATCATGACAAGTCTGTCAGTCAGTCTGTCTTGGGAGCAGCTTTATTTTCCCTGCATTAGCTGTACTGTGATCAGACCCAAGAGCCTCAACGTGGCAGACACTGCGTAAAAAAAGCAGCGAAAACCCAGTTCCTGCCAAGGTTCCTTGCATTCATTGCAGATCCTTTGGAAAGGCTGCTGGAGAAGAGAAGCTCTCACAAAATGTCTGTTGTGGTGGTTAGAGAGGTTTCATTGCTGTGGTACCCACGGCCTAATATCTTCTTCAACAGATAAGCAAGGGAATAAAAGGCTTTTTACATGGATGGGATGGGAGAACATACAGGGGCAGGAAATGTGTGGGATAAAACATCAGCCTCCCTGGTGAAGTCATCTATGTCCATGCCAAGAAAATACAAGCTGCTCCTGAATGAAAGTGACGATAATTTACACCTATTTATGCCTGTGGCAATTCAAAGCCTGGTATGGGGAACAGCAGGATCCATTTCTCATTGGAGTGTGATCTGGGAGCCTGCAGCAGTCAAGGGTTTCCTCCCCTCTGCAATGCCATGAGGGAAGGCATCCAGCCTGCAAACTGATGGGAAACCAGCAAGAAAGTCTTTAGGTGTGTTTCAGCCTCTCTCCCATTAATCAGGAGCCCATATCATACAGCAAGAGGTAAAACCTGGCAGAGATCAATAGATTTCTTTTCCATGCTGGCACTTTTAATGAAACATTCTGCTTGAAAATGCCTAAAAATTAGGTTATAACTTCAGATTCTGGGAAATTGGTACAGACACTGTTCAGAACTGAAATGCACTGAATAAGCCTGTTGCTGTTCCCACTTCTCCCCTGATAAGTGTAGAGTGTAGTACTCCGTTAATTCCACTCGTCTCCTGCGTTTGTATCCAAAATTAACAATCCTTGCCATTCTCTGCCCAGCATCACCCCAGTATAACTCAAATAGAGACATTCATCATTTACAGCACTGTAACCAGCCAGGCAAGGATGCAGAAGTGGTACAGGCTTAGTTCATAGCACAAATACATTCATATTGACATGAGAAAAGGCTATGTTCCTGCTACGTAGTTTCCACATGGGACTGTGGCATAGTTGAGAGTGGACTCAGCTCTGGCTGTATGGAGGACACTGTTCGTGACTGATCCCACAGCCCTGACAGCACACAGATTAGTGTAAAGCAGAACTCAATTATGGACTGCAGTAGCCCTTGTCATTCTCAATGGTATGAACTGTAACTCTGATCAAAACCCCATGCACCCAGAGACCTGGCTGTATGGAAAGCTAACTGTCCTTGGCAATACCAAGCAATCACCTAGGCTGGTGATGGAGGCTGTCAGTGGTGTCTGACAACTCCCTTCAGATGCCCAAATGGACAGAGGATTGTTGTTGCCTCTACAGCAAAACACTTCTTTATGCCATTAAACTCTCCTATAGAGGGACCAGCTTGATAGATGCAGGGGAGTGGGGAGCATTGAAGGCAGCTGTAAGGGATGCATAGCAGCAAACACTTCACCTATGAGCTGAGCTCAGAAGTCTTCAGAGAGGAAAAAGCATCTTTACTCCTTGAGTATAGAGGATATGATATGTTATACCATGTGCAGCCAGCCAATCACAAATTATGACATTCATTGGTGGACACCCATGCGGCTGATAAAACTGGCATCTTCAAAGCCCAGTGCATCAAAAACCAGAATGATACCCCAGCTAGCCTTTTTGGTTTTGAGACACACAACCAAGCCAAGGGCATGGGGACCAAATGCTGAGCTACCCAATTTGGTTACCACCAGGATTCATTTCTCTTGACTTCAAGGTTGCCTTCCCCTACTTCTTGCCCAGGACTCTCTGACTGGTGGCAGCATTACACTAATGGGTGTTTTGACACCAAGCAAAGCTGGCCACAAGCAGTAGAGACAAAATACAAAATATGACCTTAGACTGTAAAGACATACAATTCTGGACAAAGACCATCAAGCAGAATATGACAATGTGATATTGGAAGAAATGAAGAGCTAAGGCGCCCTTGCACATGAGTGATGCTGAGGACAGAGGGAGGAGGTTGCAAAGAGTAATCACTTGGTTTTATTCCTTCTGCAGAGATTCAGGTTATCACGTAATAATACACTCAATATCTTTATCTACCTTTTGCAGCTGGCAGGCAGAGTATGTGTAGCAACATTACCCCCTACAGTTCAATACTAGGTTCCCACTTTCTTTAAGCTTTCAGTATGGCTCTGGATTTTGCTTATCTTAAGCCACTGAGGAAACTTATTTTAGTTTAAATCTGCTAAACCGGGGTGTGTGTGTGTGTGTGTGTGTGTGTGTAAAACACTTGTAGTAGGCAAAAGGAACAGGCAAGTTTGCAGCCTTCAAAGTCTAATCACTGCAAACATTTGAAAAAGAACCAATACTTTAAGTTACCCTAAATAACTTTCCATTTGCACATTCTCCTTATTTACAGCTTTTTGGTCACAAGTTTTCATTTGACCAAGAAAAATGGTGATTTTTCCACCTTCCCTTATGTTTTCATTTCTATTTGAGAAGAACATAAATCATCTTACAAGATGGAAAAATTACTTGAAATTTCAGATTTGAAAATTTTATTGGGGAAAAAAGGTATATTCTTAAACAAAAAGTTGACTTACACATTTTTTTTCTTAGGTGCAATGTTTAAAACATAAACCAGTTACCACAGTGCCACTGGCTGCCTGGGGGGGATGTCCCATGGGCTCCTCCAAGTCTCAGGCATTCTGTTCCTGGCACTCACAGGGC
Source organism: Nestor notabilis (assembly GCF_000696875.1). Lineage (NCBI taxonomy): Eukaryota > Metazoa > Chordata > Aves > Psittaciformes > Psittacidae > Nestor > Nestor notabilis. Next base: position 38,806 of record NW_009924271.1, on the reverse strand, counting down.
TTGAAGTATTCCAATCCAGCCTCAGTGGCTGTTCCCTTGTCCTATTTTCTTTTTAATTCATTCTCTTAAACATGAAGGTAAAAAGGGGAAACACAATAGAGCTTACTTTAAAATAACATAAGCTTTGTGAAAACCAAAACACCTTTGAAAGGGAAGGCAAATATCTTTAGGGGTTAAATGTCCATGGGTATTAAATTTAAGGCAATACTTCAGGGAGCAGTGCCTTAAAATGCAGCTGGTGCAGCACAGACACATGGTTGTAAAAGCTGAAACTGGCTTTTTGGAGCTCATTTGCATGTCTGGTAAGATTACAGTGAGCGCTGATGGCCAGGACACACACAGTTACCTTTGCATTTATCAGAGGTTATCGCTTACGGCTGTAAAGCGCCTGAGCTTATTTACTATCTAAGAAATATTACAGGGAATTTTTTAAGGCTCAGTGCCCAGGCTCAAGTGTGGGAGTAACACGAAGGTGCAGAGGAGGAGGAGGATCCAGAGCAGGCAATCAACTTCATCACCTCACCCATGGTGATGGAGAGGGGAAGCCACCTCTGTATGAATACACCCACTGTGTCGTAGCATCATCAGAGAGGAGCCAGTGTTGCATTTTGAAGCGTATCATGCAAATCACAGCTCATACCAATAGCAAGTGAGCAACTTCCTCAGCCAAGTGTGACAACTTCATACATACCTCAGATAAAAACAGCAGCATGGAGAATGATTAAAACAGAAACCCTGACATTGCAATCACAAATCTGAATGGATTCTGTGTTAAGGTTAATAAATTTAGCACTGATCAGTCTGTGGCTTTGCCTTTGCTACTATTAAAAGCATATTTAAGAATCCAGAAAAAATCAGTTTCCAGAACCATTTCTTGTGTCCTGCCCCCTTTATTATGCTTAGATTTTATCGGTACACACCAGACGACATTTGTGAGCATTTCCTTGCTGGCAGTGGGAAGCTGCAGGCAAAGCCTCTGCAGACATAGCTTTTAATGGATCTTGTTAGATCACTGCAACCCTCTGCTCGGGGCAATCTGTTTTTTGGTTTAAAAGTACCTTATCTCGACTTAGCAGTGAGGAATCAATTTTGACTGCAGGTTGCTTTCAGCCAAGGGGTCAAACTCTGTGGTGTTTGTTTGGAAGGAAGGATATATTTGTCCAAAATGGAAGCCTTATTTCTACAGGGTGCTGAGTCTGGGGGCTCACAGGACAGATAACAGCAGTCTCACCTGCACTGCACAAAAAGCATGCCAATAAGCCAAGCGCCGCCTTCCCCCAGCAAATACAGGGAATAGACCAGAACTCAAGAAGTTGTACAAACTCATCTTCTTTTCTCTTCCTTCAGAGAATACCTGATAGCAATGCCCAGTTGCAATTAACCTGAACATATGTTTGCAAAGAATCCCTCAGTTCTCGATCACGCCTTTAACTTCCTCAGAGAGTGGAGCTTGAAGGAATAGCACAGAGTTAAGAACTCTACAAGCACATCTGTGTATTCATAGATTAATCCTTTAAGAAGAGCTCAAGGCCAAGTGAGCCAAATGCTATATCAGAAACCAGGATTTCCAGTCCCAGCACTGGCTCTGCAATACGGGCTGCAACTGTGCCTGAGTTGGGATAAGCTTCAGGATACTCAGATCCTAGGAAAAGCAAAAAGAAACCTGGGAACGCTTTCAAATTGGCTTGGTTTTGTTTTTGTTTTCCCTAAGTTTGCTATTACTATTGTTGTTATTTACATTTCTTTTTCCATCTAAATTGCCATTATTCTGATTTTTGCCATGAGCAAGTGAAGAATGAAATGTCAGCATCCCCCAGGGCTGACACCAAGATTTTCAAGCTGCTGTTGCAAGGCTGGATAGCTGCACAGGGCTCTTCCGGCACAGCACTAAGGACCAGCACTCAGAAAAATCTGGCTGTAGCTCCTTATGGCTTCATACCCTCCCGAGAGACCAGTGAGGAATGAGTTGTTCCTCAGTGTGCAGCTGATCCTCAAGTTACTCCAGTTACCAACCCACTTGCTTCCCTGGGCAGACAGTGTAGAGCAATAGAGCAATGGTTTCCAAGCAGCGCCAAAGCACCCCAAACATCTAAGATACATGCTACATATCAACACTAAAATTAATGCTAAAAAATGATGTCTCCAGACAGCAACAACAGTGAGAAATGTGCATTGCCACAAACCCTCACCAAAGGGATTTGAAACTCCACAGTTTAAAGAAAGCAAAATCTCAAAGCCCTGAACTCCTGCGCAGCTTCACAAGACCTGCATCAAAGGAACAATCAGAGCTCTCATCAAAACCAATTTCATATGCTAAAGCAATGCCAAGTAATTATTGTAAGACACTGTGGCACAGCTGCCCCAAGTTCCTGTGCTATCAGCACATTTTAAGGAGAGTTTTGCAGTGCTGTTCCTGGATGTTGCAATCACACAAGTGCCTGGGGGAACCACAGCACACAGCCTGCCATGGCTGGGCTCCACCTTCTTCTCGAGGTGGGAGCCCACCATCAGCAGCAGCCTCTGGGATCCTTCAGGATCTGTTCCATGCCTATTCCCACTCCAGTTGACACCAAGGACCCCACAGTGGGAGTTCTTCTGTGACATATGGGCAAATAGGGTCATTTCCTTTTCCTGTTTGTGCAGGGGTGTGCACTGCAACCAAGGGACCGCCCAAATGCAGTGCTGCAGTCATGTGGATCATCCACTTTGCCACAACCAGTTTCAATGGAGCCCAAAGGAACCAGCAGGCATCTGCTCAGAAGCACAGAGCAGAAGTCAGCTGTCAAAGAGTGGTGCTGTAGACACCTTTGAGAGGACCTAGGGTTTCCAAGACATTTTCCTAGAGCTTTTTCATGGGACCCTATAGGAGACCTACAACTTTCTGGGTCAGCATCTGGAAGCTGGGCAAGATATCTGTCATGGTTTAATCCCAGCCAGCAACTAAGCGCCATGCGGTCGCTCCATCACTTTTCTCACTGCAGCGGGATGGAGGAGAGAATCAGAAGAGTAACAGTGAGGAAACTCATGGGGTGAGATAAAGACAGTTTAATTGGTAAAACTAAAGCTGCTCTCACAAGCAAAGCAGAACAAGGAATTCATTCACCACTTCCCATAGACAGGCAGGTGTTCAACCATCCCCAGGAAAGCAGGGCTCCATCATACATGATGGTTACTTGGTTAGACAAATGTCATCACTCCCAACATTTCCCCTTTCTCCTTCTTCTTCACCCAACTTTACATGACATCATACAGTATGGAATACCCCTTTGCTCAGTTGGGGTCAGCTGTCCCAGCTGTGTCCCCTCCCAGTTCCTTGTGTACCCTCAGCCTGCTCGCTGGTGGTGTGGGGTGAGGAGCAGAAAAGGCCTTGGGTCCGTGTAAGCACTGCTCAGCAATAACAAAAACATCCCTGAGTTATCAACACTGTTTTCAGAACAAATCCAAAACATAGCCCCATACTAGCTACTGTGAAGAAAAATAACCCTATCTCAGAAAAAAGCACATTCTCCACTCCTTATTGCACACCATTTATGTCATGCTCATGCTCCACAGTACACAATACATCCTTATTAACCACCACCCCCCCCTTCCTATCTTTTGATACAATACACAGATATCATTCCCTTAGTCCATGGACCACCCTTGTAAAATGTCCAGAAGATGCTCAGACATGTCCACAGAAAAGTCCACTGAGTTAGTTTAGTCCACAGCTTTGAGCCCCACCTCTCATGGTGCTCATTTAGGGCAGGAGAGGTGGTGTGTTCTGTGGAGTTACTGGGCACCAAAGCCAGCTCAGGTCAGGACACTGCTGTACTTGCACTGCTTCTTGTATGGCTTGTCCTCCATTGGTTCAGATGTTTCCTGCTATAGTAGTTCTTATAACATGCAACTCAAATCCCAGGTTGCAACAATTTAAAGGTGTATCCACTACAATCTCCACCCCTGGTCCCTTCGGGCCAGCTCACAGGGTTTAACATTGCAATGAACTCCTCCCCTTGCCCCTGCTCCAGCTTGTACTTATCCACAGGCTGCAGCCCCTTAGGGGTGTACCTGCTCTGAGAGCTTTATCTATGAGCCACAGTCTCTTCAGGGGTATACCAGATACAGCATAGACTTATTCACAGCCACAGTAACTCTGAAGTGCACCTGCTCCAGCACGGCTCTATCCATGAGCCACAGTGTCTTCAGAGATACACTTGCTGCAGCATGGCTTTATCCACAGACACAGTCCCTTCAGAGTAAACCTGCTCCAACTTGGCCTTACACATGGCTGCAGTCCCTCCAGGGGTGTACCTGCTCTTTTGTGAGCTTATCCATGGCCCATGCTTTGAGGTGCTCCAGCTTGACCTCATGCACAGCCATGAATGCTTAAAGCTGTACCTTCTCCAGCATGGACTTATCCTTGGGCCACCTGGAGAGAGATATATATATATATATATATATCTCAGAGGTATACCTGCTGTGGCACAGACATAGCCACAACCACAGCCACTTGGAGATGTAGCTGCTTTGATGTGGACTTATTCATGGCCCCAGATGCTTCGGGTGTCCTCTAGTGTGGACTCATCCACAGGTCACAGTGCCTTTGACTCCAGTTCACACAGGAGTTCCGGCCGGTCCAGTCCAGCAGCACAGAAACAGCAGCAATGCCCCAGCCATCTGCCAGCCCAGGCACACCGCCATTGGTGTTATCTAAATGTTCCCAGGCACAGCAGAGTCAGATGATAAGCTGTATAGCACTACAGCAAGCAGCAACAGCAAAAAGCAGCCACTAACAAGCACTAGATTCTAACATACAGTAAGTCAAGCAAGCCCCATGGCAGCACAGGATCCTGCCAGCTAATAGCTGAACAGCAATAACAGCTACAAATTCAATCTGGCACGTCCCAGTCAAACCTGTCATTATCTCAAACCCCTCAAGCACCACACTGGGCACCAAAAAGGACTGTCGTGGTTTAACTCCAGCCAGCAACTAAGTACCACACAGCTGCTCACTCCCACACGCTGCAGCCCCGGTGGGATGGGGAGGGGAATCAGAAAAAAGACCCATAAAACTCATGAAATAAGAACCGCTTCATAATTGAAATAAAATGTAGTAATAATAGTAATAATAATAGACATAAATAAAACCCAAGGGGAAAAAAAAAGTGGTGCACAATACAATTGCTCACCACCTGCCAATCAATACTCAGCCTGACCCAAGCAGTGATCTGGGCCTTCTGGGAAGCTGCCCCCAGTTTCTATACTGGGCATGACGTGCTGTGGTATGGAATACCCCTTTGGCCAGTTTGGGTCAGGTGTCCTGTCTCTGCTTCCTCCCGTCTTTCCCTCCTCCCTGGCAGAGCATGAGAGACTGAAAGGTCCTCCATTTAGAGTAAACACTACTGAGCAACCACTAAAACATCAGTGTGTTATCAGTATTGTTCTCAGACTAAAGCCAAAACACAGCACTGTATTAAGAAAAAACCCAAAACCCTCTATCCCAGCTGAAACCAGGACAGTACCTTAAGGCCCTTCAGATGAATATCCATGTTTAGCTGACTGAATCCTGCATGAAGGATGAGGTTCAACCTGAAAATTAAGACACCTATGTCAAAAAATCTTCATGTAGGTGTTGAGGTGAGCAAGGTGTTTAGTTACTACCACCGTCAGTGGACATCAGGGGCTTGATCCAATTGCCCAAATGCAGGCATCTGTCATAGTCTGAAATGCTGCAAGGCATCTCATCTGGACTACAGCTGACACTCCCGAAACTCACGGCTTTCACATAGGATCGCAGAATCTTAGAATAATTTGGGTTGGAAGGGACCTTAAATATCATCTAGTTCCAACCCTCTGCCACGGGCAGGGATGCCTTCCACTAGAGCAGGTTGCTCTCACAGGTTATATGTGGATGTCTCAGATATCCTAGGATATATTGGATGGCAATAGATGTGGGCACCAAGTTGAACCATGGATGCCCATCATCTATAATAGCAACTCAGCATTTTCCTTACAGGCATATACATAACTACACATAGACACCAAGGTACATGTGTCTTAATTTGTGAGACACATCCTATCTGTAGCTTTTTTGCTGTTCTGTAGGTCACAAGAAATACACCTTCACTGCTCATGTTATTGCTTGTGATATTATTTCCCCATACTTACAAGCATACAACACGCTGGATCCCAGCCTGGTGGAGATTCCACATTGATATTAATAGGATCAGACACTTGGCCTACACAAAGATCAAATATAAGCCTCTTAGAATCTAGAGGCAAAATAGCATTAGGAACTTCAGAAATGCAGCTAAATACTGATAAAATTATGTCAGGAAAACAACAGAAAAAAAGATAGTTTTTGTTGCCTGTTGTTTTGAATTTATAGGAGATGTTGCATAGGTATCAGAAAACATAAACAATTGATCACATCTAAAATATGAGCTTATACTTTTTCAGAATCTACCTAAATACAAGAACAAAAGGCTTTTCTTCCTCAAAACAAACAGAAAATGCTATCTAGTGTCAGCTCTTTGCTACTGCAGTCTCACATAACTTCTTGAATTAAGCAAAATGAGCTGTGAAGCATTAAAGTGCAGGGGGCAGTGTGCCCAGCAGCACTGCACACTCTGGGTTTGGGAGCCTTGTCCTGTTTCAAAGTCTGTTCTGAATTTCAAAGATGTTATAAAGCTCACACCTGCTGGATTCCCACCCTGCAGAGGAAAACAGGAACAGGGAAGAAAGGCTGGGAAGAGAAGATGTGGGATAAAGGGCCTAGCCTGCTGCTGACCCAGGCACCAGCACTGGCTTAGCTGTTAAGCTCTTTTGGCTTAACACAGCATAGGATTCTCTCTAACGAGAAAATATATATAATTTTTAATATATTTTAATTGTGTGCACTATAACATTGAATTACATAAACTGTTAACATTAAAAATGTTAATATTGAACAATAAGTATATGGATTTAAAGCTCAAGGGAAGAAATGGGAATGGACTGAAGATCCTCAGGGTTTCAGATCAATCCTTAATATTTATTTAATGTGTTAGTTAAAAAAAAACAACAAAACAAACTCTTGCAAGTAAGTATCTGTGGTTCCCATTCTGATGGCTGAGTTAATTAAAGATCAGATCCTGCTTCCAAAGCCACTCTTGCAGGAGAACTATACAACGCTGCTTTTCCACCAGCAGTTCTGTCAGTCAGCCAGGCACTGTGACATCTCAGCACGTACAAAAACATCTTCTTTAAATTGCCATCAGCCTTGCCTGAGACTGATCAAAACATCTCAGCTTCCCCGTGTGATGTGTCTCAGAAATGTCACTTTCATCCTCAGCAGGTGATGCCCCAACTAACAGTTTTCATGTCCTTCCAGGAGGAGGGAGCAGAGGGAGGGAAGGGGGAGAGGAGCTGGCAGCAGCTATTAGCACAACTGCTCGTATGCTGATTTGGCTTTTCAAGGCCAAATTTGCCATTGCTGCTCTGTATGACATATCATATACCTCTGCTTGCAGCACTTAGAGCTGGCACTGCTCTGCCTCTGAGGAGTCCACACAAGATTTCAGGTTCTTGGAATAGAGACCATCAGCTCAAACTTTGGCCATAACATTTTTTCTATATGTTTTTTATGTGTCTTATGCAAGCATATCTATTTTTAATAAGACCACTGCAAGTGCAGCCTCAGAAACACTTTTCTTCTGAAGTCCACAGTTTTATTCCTGATGTAAAGGCAGAATGAACTGCACACACCAGACATCAGTCATGTTGCTTTTGTCAGACAGGAAAATTATTGTATATTTGGAAAACGGAAAGACATCTGGAAAATTATTATCAGAATAATGTGATCAATTAATCAAAAAGTGTTCTCATAAGAGTCTAATTCAAGTCTCGTATAAGCTCACTATGACAGATCTGTCCTGTTTTACACAGCCCTCAATCAGGCAAATTGCTGCTGTCATCCTTGGAAGTTTTGTCTTGGCTAATCACCATGCTCATAGAGAAAACCTAGAACTTTTCCCTTCTCTGCATCCCTCCAAGGCTGGTCACAGGGTCTGCAAGCACAGGACACCCTTTTTGCCCAGGGTCCCTGCTGTCACCAGAGATGTTGATCCTGCTGATGGGACTGCACACTATGCAGTTATGTTTCCTACATGCTGTCTCCAAAGGCTCCCAAAAATCAATTCACAAGATAGGAACTAATTCCCCGTAACTCACATAGTAAACAAGGCATCACATCCCAGTGGTGCAGCAGCACAGCACTGCCATTTGCCAAGCGACAGAAGCGCAGGCTATCACGGACCCCAGAGCATCACTTCAGGGCCGTTCAGCAGCTTTTACACTTCTCACCAGACACAGATTTTAGGTGCACAAAAATGCTTCATTCCTCAGAAGTGTGTTGAGAAGAGAAAAGATAAGACCTCTGGGTCCAGGACCCCTCTCCTATCCAACAAATGAATAGGGGGAAGACAACCGGTTGATCTTAGCAAGTGCAGTGGAGAACTCTTCAATATTTCTGGAGAAGGGTTTGGGAAAAGTCCCTGTCCAACAGGAGAGGACACAGAACCAGGTGGCAGCAGCCCTGCCAGGGCACGTGCCAGCCAGCTTTGGTGCGCCAGCAGCAAAAGGTGTTCAACATCTCCACTGCAGAGAACTAATTCCTTGCCAGAACTTGGTATCTGTGGGCGCTGGGCACTGACACCACACCACACACAGCAGGCAAGGACAACTTACAAACCAGGCTGCCATCGTGTTACTGGCACAGGACCATAAAGGAAGATCTCCTTTTGTTTCTGCCTGAAAGAAGGAAGATTTAACTGGGACAACCAGGATATATGTTATTCCTATGTCCAACCAGTAGAGATGCAGTCACCAGTGCCCATAATGTGATTTCACTCCTAATTGTTCCAGCTCCTGGGCTCATGAGGATATGGACAAATGTCAGCTACCACTGCAAAAAAGAGCTCCAAGACTTTGTCCCTGCAGGGAACAATCTTTCAAAACGTAACCCCAAAAGGCTGGAAAACCAAAGGCAAACAAACATTGTCATGCACGCCACAGCACTCATCCTCTTTTTTTCATCTCGGTCTCCAAAGGTGAGATCCATGACAGTTTAACAACAGGAGTCGGCACTACAAGACAAGAAGCCCTGGGGGCTGTGAGGGCTGCCTGGGAAAGAACATCAGAAATCTTCATGCTGGGACCCCATTTTAAGGCTCTGGTTGAAGGCATGCTCCTGCGTCAGATAAAAAGACGTATCATACCAAATGGTTATTATCTAATAAAAATACATACAATAATCATCCCTGAATGAAGAACCAGAAAGGTGTAGTAACACTTCAAAGGGCCTTTCACTGCAACTGCAATGTTCCAGGCTTTTGGAAGTTGAAGCAAAGGCAATAAACTGTCTTGTCACTCAGAAGGGATGTGATCTCCCACTGAGACACAAGGGTAAATATGGGAAACATCCTGAGCAGTAATAATGCAGACTTCACACAGTGGATGCAGGCACCGCTTCAATATATGTGAACTGATCCCTCCACCTGTGATTCTGAGCCTTTTTAGTACAGGAAGGCATCACTGAAGAAGTCTTTCTGCAGGCTTGCACATTTTCTAAGCAGAAGGAGACAGTGAAAAGGAATGTCTGTGCCCAAAGACCTGTGCAAAGTCTCTCAGGTTTTTTGCTTTCACAAAAAGCATCTGCTAGAAGTCAGATTAACAATATATGGAAATGTGGACTAACCTGAACACATCAGGCTGCAGAGGCATGATAAGCCACGAAGCTGGCAGGAACTCAAGGGGGCAAAAGTCCCATGCTACGTGGCACAGGTACAGCCAAGATGTGCTTTTCCTCTTCCAGCCTCTCCTCGTTCCTGCCTCCTCCTGGCCAGCCCCTCCACAGCTGGCTACCCCAAAACCCACTCCCAGTGCCCAGCATTGTTCCAGAACTCCGTCCCACTTCCTAATGGTCTTTGCCAGCCTGTGCTTCTTCCCCCATCACCCAGCAACCCCTCAGCTCCAGGCCCTTCTCCCGGTCTCCCCCCATCAGTGTGGTCCCGATGCCTGCTGGGTCTGCGCAGCACACAGACACTCATTCAGGTCCCCAGGGATAGAGATCCTTTGCCAATAAAAAGCACCTGGGGCATGCCCAGCATGGGCAAGCACTGACTTTTTTAATTCCACTGAGCTTTTACTGAGCCCATTCCATGCACAGTAACTGCTGCTGGTGCAGATAGAGGTTTTACCTGTTCCATGCAGCTCCAATACGCCGTCTACACCAGGACTTCTCCAGCCTAGATAGGTCAATTAAATATATCACATCCTTAATCCGTGTAGGTATGGTGGCAATCATGGGCCAAAGTGATAAGACAAATTGCTCCTGAATTGCTCACCAAGAAGCTGAACCTCCCCTGCCAATATCCCCTAGTCCTTTCCGTGCTTTTGTGCTTTTTCTCCATTAATTTACTGTTCTCCTCCTCCTCTTTCACTCCTGAGAAATCCCCACGGTCTGGCAGCAAACCTGCTGTTCCTGAGAGCTTTGCTCTCAGATACTGAGGTTTGCTTTTCCTGCATTTCTGCCACCAGGGAAGTTCCCATTTGGGTAAAAATGAAAGACTGAGGCTGCCATTATTGACACATGAAATATTTTAAAGGAACAACCTCAAGCGCCTGTGGGAAGCGCCCTGAGCTCAAGAGCAGGAGCTCTACTCTGAGACATGTTTTCAAACACTTTTAAACCTTCCCTTGATCACAAGGTTAAAACCCCAACCCTAAAACACCTTTCTTGAGAGGTAGCACAGCCTGAAGGTGATTCATATTACCTCGAGACCAGAGTGCTATTCCCAGTCTCCTTCACTCTGGGGGTTAAGTTCATCTTTACCTGAGCCTTGGCCACCTCACTCACAGCATTTCAAAGAACAAGAAGAGGAAGAAGACTTTGGGTCTGAAACAGCAATTCCTCCTCACAGGATGACACTGTATGATGGTGCTGAGCATCCTGACACCTCAGTTTCACAAGTCGCTTGTTTTCTGCTAATTTCAGAGCATTTTAGCACCCTTCCCCCTTAGGAAGCCGTTTCTTCTGACTAGTTTTTGGCTATATAACTCATTTTTTAAGCTCGTCACTGATGCACTGCATTGGGGAAGAACTGAAAAATTAAGTGTGTTGTGGAAGAACCTGTGCTACAAGGGTATGGTCCTGACCAGGTATTTTAACTCCTTATTGTCTACCAAATCTGTAATAGTCCAGAGGCAGAACCAGCCTGGTGGCTGTTCATAGCTCATATCCTGCTGCTCTTTGGGTGCAGAATATTAATGGGAAAATCCTGCAAACAACAAAACCTTGGGAAGACAGCTATTTACCAAAGGAGAATGAGTCACTGTGTTTACTTGCAGCCTGCAATGTGAAAGACAAGAAGCCACAAAAGGTCACAGAGGAGTTGTCTCCTTGCCACTTATTCTGTCTGTTCCTCCGACAAAGGCAAAGCCATCTGCAGTACAAGCAATGAAGCAGTGATGACCAAAAGATTTCAAAAGGGCGCATGAAGAGTGCCAAATGCTCTTGATAAAAAAGCGAGTGAACAAGAGGAGTCACATAGCTCTTTGTGTAACCTTTACTCCACTGTTAAGTGCTCCGGTTTATAGTAATTATGGAAAAGCCACTGATTGTATTATAAATATAATGACATTAACAGGACTGTCACTGTGTCTGTAGCAACAGTTGTGAAATTAATTTTTTTCTTCATTAAGGAGATCCTTATTTGCATGATTAAAATGTCAGCCCAGATAAATGCATGTGCCGGAGAATGAATCACTGAGCAAAAGTGCCACCTGCCAAGCCCGGAGAATAGGACAAATAAACAAGCAGTGAGGAGCAGCTCAAAACTTGATCCAGCTCCCAGTGGGAGCTGTTCCATCATCCTCGGGAGCTGCAACAGGCTCCAAGTGAGTGCCAAGACGAGGAGGCTCAGCCAAGCGACAGCCCAAATGCTTGGGATTTTTGCTTTGGCCACGCTCAACCATTTTGGAAGGGAAAACTACAGCCTAATAAAAAAAAAAGACTCTCTCTAGTGTCGTTTAGAGGGTATAAAAACATACTCCCATGAAAAAGGGCAAAATATGTGTGATCCAAACTTACTCCTTTGCTACTATTTGGTAAATGAAAAGCCCAGCCATGACCCCCTTAACATCGCTGAAGCTCATCAACTCTGCCTGCTACTACGAATCAACAATATTTCCTATTCACTTCCAAGCTCCACTCAAATGCTTCCTAAAGCAGATGAATCCACACCAAAAACCCATGCCCTTGTATGAAGCTCCAGATCAGCATCACACCACCAGCCCTATCTCAGGGTGCAGACCTGCCCTTCTGTGCGTCAGGTCGCTCTGCAGAGTGACTCAGGGGCAGGACAGGCAGGACAAGCAGCTGCCAGCTCAAGATGAGCTGCCAGTTTAGCACAGCTGAACTGAAGCCTGCTGGAAAGCTGCAGTATTCCCTCCTCCGGCCTCCTCATCTTCCGGAGCAGAGCAAGACGTAAAATGTTTCTTCTGATCTTCATTGAAGCAGAGTATTTTCATCAGTATGTCTGTATTACGTTTGTCTTAAAAAAGAATATGCTACAAAGCTATTTTAGCAGAGAGATCTCTTTTTTTCTATGACTCCAGTGAATCAAGTTTCTGCATGTTAGAAAATGCTAAAAATATTTCTAATGTAGCTACACTCAGTCTAGTATGAACCATGCCACCAAAGTCATCTGAATCAGGTATTCCTTAGGATTTCAAAACTAAATTGGCTATTTTTCTAAAAAGTAGGAAAACTGGCAATTTCAGTTCCCGAATGCTAACTTGCATGTGCCAATTTGTTTATAAAAAAGTATACTTCGGTCCATCACCATGTAGCACCGCTGGTGGAGCACAATAAAAATAATACAGAAGGCTCTAACCAGGGGACACAAACCACAGTATAAGCTCAGATCTTCCAGGAGTTGTTTTAATGCAGTTATGGCCAGAACACTAAAGGGTTTGGTCACTGAATTGAGCATGAAACCCCATTTTCAAAGGGGATTGTTTATAGCCCTTGCCCAGGTGCACATGATGCTCGTCCCTTCCATCCCACCTTCTGACCATGGGGCGGTTATGTCCTTCTGCACTGTGGGAACCTGGCTACCACAAAGTCATACATAAATCTTCCAGGGAGGATGATCTACAAGGAGAAAATGAAGAAGAGACAGCAGAACTGCTGCAAATGGCACAGCAGCACAGTGACAGTGCATTGGGATGCAGCGCCATCCTGCACCGCACAAAGTCCAGGCTGCAGGAGTGGCATGCTGCAGGGACTGAGAAGATCAAACCACACACAGGGATGATGCCTACATGCAGGTTGTCATAAGGATGATGAACAATAACTGAGCTGGGAGGAGTCAAGAGTTTTGCCAGCCACGTAGCTCAGTCTTGCAGGCAACAAAATGATCCAGGGTCACAACCAAGATGATGGTTCCTCATTTCCAAGATAATGGAGAGACTCCTATTGGCCTCATCAGGCTTTTATGAACCTTGGCTTGCAGAGAGAGGAGTGAACAGAAAACACGGAGTGATTGTAAAACCAAGATTAATGTGGCTTTATCAAAGGCAGGATTTCTGCTGTCACCCTTGCTTTAAATGAGAACTGGGTGGAAAAGGCACAGCTTTCATTAACATTGCCTTGTTGCCCAGGAGCTGTATAGGTCAAACATGGCCCAGTTCAGCACCTTTGTGGGTCATGGAAAGTCTTTCTTGTTATTTCAAGAGCCTTTAAATGGGACCTTGTACTTAGGCAGGTGTAGCAAAGGCAGAGCAAGGTAAGAAAGTGCGTGGAAAAGGAGACAAGGGCAATTATTTTTGCCACACCTTAAGGGTTTCAGACTGAACTGCAGGTAGGTGCAGCCGATTGTGCACCCTGCAGCCCTGATCCTCTGACATTCAGATCAGGGTCCAGGATGAACTGCAGCAGAGCTCCTGGCTGCTGCATTGGGAGCCTCTCCCATGAGACTCAGGGCATGGGGTCAGCACAGGGAGGGAAAGAAGATAGGACAGAAGGTGCATGTCCAAGTCTCATCTCCTGATGGAGTCACCACAACACCAAAGAGCCTTTTTGGCACAAGTGTTTTATATAAAGAAAATCCCTGCCTCACACAAGGGCAAAGCAGACTGATTTTTGCTCTGGGTCAGTCCCTTACAGATACGCAAGGTCTTGGCTGTGGAGCTAAGCAGCCTCTTCCACAAAGCCTCCAGGGATTTAGGGGAGCTATTACCTCACCAAGAACATTAACTCATCTTGCCCTCATGAGGCAGTGGCTCTCACTGAGTTTTTGCTGGGATTTCAACCGAAGCTCTGCAGTGGTGCTGTGAAGAACTGAAGTCGAAAATACAAGAACTTGCCACATGGCCTGAAGTGCTGAGCAAAAAGGCTTTGCCACCTCTCTATCATCTTCTGCAATACCGTGGCTTTGAGCTCTGAAATCCTGCTGGGTTCAGAACTCAGCCTCTGCTTCTCCCTCTGTTTCAGTCCCTGCTGCTGCTGCTGAACAGACTGCCGCTGCAGCCAGGATCTGATAGAGAGGCTTTTTTCCTCTGCAGGAAAAAAACCAGCTCCAGATGTGGATTTCGGCAATGTTAGACTTGGTGTTACACCACATCAGGGCCTCTGGAAGAGCCTACCCTTGACATACTAAAGTGAGTTTCTCTCAGCAAAACCAGATTGCAAAACTCACTATGGAGTACAAGAGAAAAAGCCCCAGAGTCTGATGAGAGCCTACTGACAACACAAGCTCCACAGAAGGCTTGCTCTCCCTTCCCTCAGTCTTTCCAAGCAGAATTTGACTCCTGGTCTCAGATCCTGACTCTGGTGTGCCCTGCCAATGATAACATCTGACTCCTCTGACACACGCCCTGTGGATCCACTTGGCATTCCAGATCACCAGCATGCCTGCTGGAGACAGACATGAGCTCATCCTCCTCTTCTGCATGCACAACGAGTTTCTAATAGCCACAGACCAGACTGCCTCGTGTTCCACCAAGACGACTCTCACTGACATCCAGGTAACTGGTCTGCACTGGCAGGGGTCCGAAGCCCAGACCAAAGTCTGCAGGATCCTGGCTGTTCCTTAAACCACCACCAGTTATTTTTGCTCTGAATGTTATTTTCCACAGAGTATTTCAGCTTGTGAGTTTTGATACTATCTTCTACTGCTGTCAAACAAGAAGGTAGGAAAGCCAACAAATCCTTATTACTTATTGGTTTTCAGCTAGGTCCAAATCAATTTGTATTACGATACGCAGGGCGTATATTTAATTCTTGCATCCTTCCTGACACCAAGGAGATGGAAGGCTTTTTATTATTATTGTGGCATTTATGCTGAAAAGTTTTGTGGCAGCTGTGCAAAGGAAAGAAGAATTACAGTGACAGGCAGAAAGTTGGATGATGCAAAAGAAAGCAACAATGCAGAATAAGAAACAAGAGTTTGAGCTGCACAACGTAAGATATCATTCAGGAGAAAAGCATAATTAAAATACTCTTAATTTGTAAGTTACTACCACTGCCAGCCCTGGGTCTCTGGGAGATGGGCCCAAACTGTGAGATTATCTGCTAAACCCCAGTGAACTTAGTAGGAATTCATAAAGCAAAAGCAGCATCCCTCCCAAGTATATCTGCTTCCTCGGAACTCTGGAAGCCCCTCATTCAACTGCATACCCTGTTTCTCTGGTTTCCCAGTAAATGCTTTGTCTGCATTTTAAATTGTGAACTGTGCAGTCACAGACTTCTTCCTCCACTGTTGCCACAATACGAGGCACATGACCGTGTTCTCTAAAACTAGTTGTGTTAGGGGAAAAAACCTGTAATGACATAAAAGCTTTCCTTGACCTTGTTCTACGGTTGGATCACAATCTAACTGCTAAATGTTGCATGTTTCCCTAAAGACAAAACAAATATGAAGAAAAGCCACTAGATTGTGAAGGCTGGCAAAGCTATCTACCATCTGCAGAAATTCAGCTGGGTCTCTAGTAGATAATAACAGCAGACAATACCTTTATTTTCCTTGTTTTTCTCTCCTCTTACACAATGGAATATCTTCTCCACTTAGAACTTGGGGCCCCAATCGTCTGACTCTGGGACCCTGCTATTGTGAAATGCTGGAACTAATCTCTTCTGTGTATTTGTGGTAAAAGTCAACATCATCTTGAAATTCCAGAGCAGAATAATTGCCTCTGGTCCTAAAAATGATCCTCCTGCTACTTCAACTAGACATAGTACTTGCAAAGGTTGCACTGCAAGCACACATAGTTGTAGCAGTTAGGCGTGGGATGGCTGCCTGGTTTAGGTAAAATCTCTTTATTTTGGACACTTCAAAAGCACTGATCTCAGAGAGCAATGCACGGCCATCTGTCGCCTGGTCCATGCATGAGGGCTGCAAGGTACAGGAGGAAGGATGTCTCTACAGGAATGACCTTTTGCATTTTAAGAACAAGCTGGGAGCACTTTGTGCGCCTCATGTTCAGGCAGTTCTGCTCTGGAAACAAATGTCACAGCTAGAAGCATGTCCACGTGCCCCAGGGACCTTGGCAGGGAATCAGCACGGTGCTATGCTGTCTGCCTCTCACGGGCAGAGCCATCTCCCACCTTCCCCTCAACTTTCTTTTTTTCTTTTTACGTGAACTTCAGGGGGTTTAGACCACTTAGAATTTTCTGCTTAGGTACAAAGGAAACCCTCTGCTGAAAGATTACACTGGCCCTTTTGTTCCTAGATTGGTGCCTTCTCTGTAAGCAGATGAATGGCCTCATCCCGTCCACACGATGATGCTGCTATAACATGAAGCTCATTTAGCTGGTTGCAGTGCCCAGCATCCCCAGTCACAGAGCAGAGCTCACTCATGTTCACTGTATTACACCAAGGGTAGCTGCTTTCGAAGTGATTTGCTTTTCTTTTTTAATTTATGCTTCTAATTTGCTATCTAAATGGAAGCTTCTCCCAGGAGTATTTCTTTTCTACAGTCAAAGGCCAATATTTCAGGGCAATTGTTTCCAAACCAAGTGGCTAAAGTCATGCTGACACTGTTATAATTACATGAGTTTGTATTATGCAGACTTGATCCCCTTTGTGTCCTCCTCTAGGCTGTGGCAGATGACGGTAATGGAGAATATGCTGCTGTATTATATCCTAAAATTTCAGTTTCCTGTTTTGGAAACTCACATGTCTCATATATTCCCTTTTGGTAAACATCCATGCTCTGGGGAACTGCTCCCTTGTCCATGTGTTAATGAGTACTTCCTATCATTAGACCCAGGAATCATTACTGTCTATCATAACTGGTTACAAAGCAATTAATGGCAAAAAAAATCTTCAGAAGAACGCTGATGGTGTTCTGAAGCAGGTCCTGCTTTCCAGCTGCCACCTGACATGGGACTTACAGGGGAAAACAGCCAAAGCCTGCCCTGCTCCCAGGCCTGCCCCCCTACCTGAGCAAGGCACGGGGACCCACCTTAGCCCCCCATGCACACATGATGGCCAATGCATAACACAGGCCAGCTCATCACACTGACTAGCCACACGCTGGGCAAAACTGCCCATGCTCTTCCTGTTATTTCCCTGTCTCTATTTCCCCTGCTTGGAGACATATGACCATGTTTAGGATGTTTTCTCCTTTTGAAGGAACTATTGCTGGAGAACTGTGATGAGATACATTCAGGTCCTTCTGCAAGCCCATCCACAGGGGACCCACCTGTCAAAGGGCAGCCACCAACACCAGAGGCACTTACCCCAGATTCCTTTAAACCAAAGGCACTCAGCACTACAGTGAGGGGAGGAAATGGCATAGTTCAGCTTTCTCCGAAGTAAAACCTAAATCTGGACAGCTGCGCTCAAAAGGGAGCCTAAGGTGCGTGGCTCAGCACTAGGTCTCTATTGCAGATAGAAAATGTTAGCTGAGATTTTATCCTCACTTTTGGGTTTCAAAGATGTTTGGAGGATAATGGAAGAACTGAGGATTTTAGCGGTAAAGGTTTTAGTGGTAAAGCTGTCACTACACCCAGGAAAGAAAATCAATACACTAGTTAGCTAAATTCTATATTCCAAATATAAAGGGAATGAATGATCCCTGTGAGGCCTCACTGTACTATCAAGTACTTTATACCAGCCATGCACTTATTCTTAAAAAAATTCCCACAAATTAGGGTGTTGGTTCACACACATCTAATTGATAAGGCATGAAGACAACCAGATTGATATTTGATGTAGGGTCCCAGTTCACTGCTAATCCACACCAGCATCACTGGGAGCAGGCTGTGGTTCAGTTCAGAGCAGGAGCAGTGCTCAGGTGTTCTCTGGGCAGAAATCAGCAGATGTGGGTTAAGTACAGCCAGGGAAACAGGATTTCAAGTGACTTGCTCTAGGGCGGAAAAAAGAAGTTATACGAATATTGGGAGGAAAACCTGGACTAGCACAGTTCTGTGTATACACCTCCACCAGGCACCATCTTTCTTCTCCCTTGACCAGGGTGAATGCATAAAACCAGACTTAGATTCAAGCTGCCCTGTGGTTAAAAGCAAGTTCTGTGCACTTAGCTGGAAACCATCTCTGAGCCCCAGCCCTGGTTGGGGAAACTGCATGTGCCTCTATGCAAAGAACATGGGTTTAATATGTACAGGACACATGGCATGATTCATCCTTCCTCACTGACCTACATAGTAATTTGTACCACAGCGGGATGGAAACAAAGCACTTTTGATCCTAATTTGGGAGCACGGTGCTGCCCCTTGTCCAGCTCTAACCAGTGATACATGCCACGAGGCAGGGCACGGCCAGATGCACATGGGTATCCAGATGCACCATCCTTCCCCACATCTGCTGACCCAAACTGCAGCAGAATTTTCCTGGGTTTGAAGTCGAAACACTGGTGGTTTAAAAGAAAAACAAAGGAGTAGCTTAAAGCCATAAAAGAATACATCACAGCAAAAGAAGGACTAGCAGAGGACCTGGTGCTGGAAGAATAGCCGTGCTGCAGGGCAGGACTGAATGCCATTAGCAGAGCTTTGTGAGGACACTGACAGAAGTGCTCAGTCACATCACACAAGACATTGTCAAAGCTTTCAGTCTGTCTGTTTAATGAAGGTTATATTGCTCCCATTGGCTATATCTACATGGAAGATTTTCCAAAATCTCACTACCCTCAGTGAAGTGAAGCTCCATCAGCACCCGCAATACTGGTACTTTCTTATTAACCCTGCTTGAGCAAGGTTATACAAAACTACAGTAGAACTGCCAGTCGTAGCAACATTCATGCTGCCATAAGGCTACGATGATCAGAGGAACCCACACTTGTAGAAGACATAATGTCTTTTATTAAACCGATGTTTTTTATTAGCTATTACTGGAAAAAACAAGGATAAAAGCTGTAGGAGACAAATAGTTGGCAGTGAAACCTGCCAGACTAATGAGTCCATACTCAGCCTCTGTGTAAACAGGCTGAAGTGAAGAGTATCACTCTCTGTTTACACTAAAGCACCCAAGTAGAAGGAAAAACCTTTGGAAAGAGGTAAGAGAAGGTGAGAACTCTGCTGAAGAAAGCGGTCCCTATGCCAGACAGAGGTAGTGTGGGGTGACATTGTGAATGGAGAAGCTGCTCCCACAAGGTGCTGAACATCCCTCAAGTCCTGCTCTAATGAGTTCAGCCTGGCATCTCACAGTCAGATCCTGAGAAACTAGTGGAAAGCTTCCTGATTTATTGATATGCTGAAAGACAGGGCACAGAGCCAACTGATTGAAAGCAGACAGTCCTGCAGCAACTGTGAAGATGCTAAATCACCAAACAGAGTGGAATGGAGATGTACCATTGCCAATAGCTGGCAGCCTTGTTTATTGATCCAGTCCTCTAAGACTATGAGATGCTGCCACACTGCACAAGTGTGATACTGATAGAGCAACACATCGCTCTGGTGCTGCTGCTGTTAAAGGGGTGAAGCAGCTCTGCAGAGCATAACAACATGATCCACACAGAGCATAGCAGCAGTTCCTAGCAGCAGCAGGGGCCACAAGAAAGCCTCGCAGGTTGGAATATTGCTCTCATTGAAAACTGAAAGTGTGAAAGATTAGGAGGTAAGAGCTCTCTGGCCAACAGGTTATCTGTAAGGTGATAGCTTAACTTACTCTCTGCCTTTATAGCTGTCTGCTGCTGGCTTTTTTAAAATGTATGTACTGAGAAAATGTGCCCCGTTCAGTCTCCAGCTATTTCTCAAATTGAAAAAGTGCTCTCAAAAATCCTTGCTCTGGATATGTCTTAAAATGTGTAAACAGTTGTAGTTTTACTAGAAAAGGAGTAAAATTCATACTTCTTGGCAATGTTGACTGTGCTGTAGCACAGGCAGCACTACTCTGTTGAAGCATGGCACAGGACTGTGCGAATGGCTATGCTGGAGCACAAATTATCACTAGACTAAAATGAGATATAAATTAATTTTTAGTCTTCTGACTGGTTTAAAAAGGCTTAAGCAATGCAGACAACAATTACACCATGTGCTAGCAAATGTCACGCCAAGTAATCTGATGTTGGGAAATGTGCTCCAGGTGATATCCCGATCCTTTCTCTCTACATCAGAGATACCCTTTCTAACATATTATTCACCTAGGTTGAACAGAGGCAGAGATCACCTCTCCCTGCAGTGAACAGCACCCTGCCTCTTGTTGCAAATCCTATTCCAGATACAGGATTGCTTTCCCCCATACGTGATGCTAAGAGGAGGAGGTTTAATGGGATTTTGCTGAAGCCACCAGATTTCCTTTCAAAAGATCCACTTCCTCAGTGATTTTTACTTCTCCTCAACTTTTGCATAACTTGCTTTTTCTGAAGCTGGCAAGGAAGCTTGCCCTGCAAGTTAACTCTTTCCCCCCACCCCCAAACCTATAAGCTCAAGGTTTATGATTTAACATCAGTCCAAACCCAAGAACATTAATGTTGTTTTGGCAGCTGACCTGCAATGAAATCTAAAAAATAACCTAGGATACTTTTTAAGGGGCTTCTGTATTCTTAAAAGTAGATTGGAAAAAAAAACATCTTAGAGCTAACAAAGGAACAACAAATGATTGAAACCATAGCAGTTCTCACTCTGCATATGCAGACACCAGCAACTTTTGCCTGCATCCATGCAACTGAAAGAAGCTGTGTCACTGACTTCAGGGTTTTGCATTTTTAAGTGCCTTTGATAAATGGAGCCAGGGTGCCAAGGAAAACACCAGTGCAAAGAACTGTGGTGAACTTTGTGATGTATCAGGAGTCCAGGCATGCCTTTAGTCTTCTGACTGGTTTAAAAAAGCTTAAGCAACCCAGACAACAATTACAGCTGTGCTAGAAACTTGATTGATCCCAGCAGAAATCTGCTGTACCAGTAACATTTTTGAATGCTTGTCAAAGCCTTTTCTTAGTTTTTAATTAGCTTCTGCAAGAGGTAATGGCTTGCAGCTTGGAACAGAGAGCTGGGAGTGAAGGTATCCAGCGTCTATTCCTAGCCAGGGAAGTGACAGGGCAGGTGGCTCTGGGATACTGGCTGCAGCCCCTCTGCCCGGCTTCCGTAACTGTAAACTGAGTAAAATAACAGTTGCTGCCCAAGGATGATACAAGACCTAATTAGACGTTTTTGAGGAGCACACTGCCCCTCTGATGAATTGTGCAAGAGAAATGAATAGTATTATAATATGGGTAATGAGCTCTCACAAGACAGGGACTCCTTTGTTCAAAGAGAGAGCCTTTTTCAGCAGCAGCCAGGATCCAGCAGAAGTTTATTAGAGAAAAGTGAGCACTGCTCATCTCTGTGTAGCTGAGAATATATTGCTTTATATTAGGAGGATTTATCTGCAATGTATTGCATTCCTCAGAGTCTTTACCTTTAGGGAAAGTCGTAGGAATAACTCCTTAATGTGTAGTTTTGTTATGAAAATGAACTTTAACTATCTTATGAATTGTTTATCTTAAGGCTGCACAATCACTTTGATTATAAAAGTCTAGTGTTATTCAAAAGACTGCAGAATCTCAGGTGAGTAGATGAATATTGAAAAGGTATGAGGGATACTCTGCTTTTCTGATTCTGTTCCACTCATGTGCCTATTTCTCAGATGAAGAAGAAGAAGAGTGTAATTGTATTGCAACCTATTATTGTGATACAGGAGAAGCAATTACTATGTGTATACAAAACGATCATTAAATATTTCCACCAGTAGCCACAAATCATGCCAGAAACTTGTTACTATCATGCCATATTTTCATTACATTCCCCACAAGAAACTTCGTTAACAATTAATTCCAGCAACAGCATAAGGAAACCGAAGCAGAAGATCATTTTTCAGCCATCCTTACAAGCAGACTGAAATGAAAAATGGGGTGACAAAAAGTAGCTGAAACTTTGTAAGTTGTTAGCTAGTACAATAATATACACAGACTTGAGTAACTATAGGGTTTGCAGCCACACGAGAGGTGGAGCTGTGTCTGCGCAGCAATGACTCCCTGCATGCTGCAGAGCTGAAGCAATCAGCCCAACCCTCTGTTTTTCACTGCTGAGAAAAAAAATAAGCACTGACATCCCTTCTCCCAGCTGCACACTGTCACCTGCACTGGCAGGGCAAAATCCCAACAGCTCCAGCACCTCTGGTTAGAGTCCCATACATGCAGAGGCAAGGCCCAGAGACAGCTGCCCTTCAAACATTTGGGTCTGGTGGCAAATGGTTTAGTCACCCACTGCTCTATTTTTCTCCTTTAAAGAACATTTTCCTTTTTTTGCTGCCACGATGACAGGAAATACCAACAGGTTTTCTATCGCTTTATCATGTTTCCACGTATAAACAAACACGAGGCTACAGGTAGCATCCCTACGCTATCACAGCCTAAGTGTAAAAGGCACACAGTGCTAATGTATGACATTTATGAATTATGACGGATGAACTTTGTATTGCCACAGTGCCATGGCAATACACCAGACTAGCAATATTAGTCTTATGCTTTTCCTGTTACACCTTTTCTCACCGCACTGCACTGAACTGCCCTGTCTCTCCCGCTCCCTCCCAGCTGTTGGTTGCTGCCTGCACAGCTCCGCTGCTGAGGCCGTGGAGCAGAGGAGGGCTGGAAAGCAGCCACGCTCTGTCTCGCCTCCTTTCCCAGGTGGGCAGCATGCCTCTGTGTCCCTAGAAAAGTCCTAGTTCAGAGCAGAGCGGCCGTGGGGTCAGCTGCTGGACTCTGTGAGCGGGCGTGCGAGTGGGATGCAGTGCCCAGCTCCAAGGTGGGTAGTGGAGGCAGAGGCTTTCCCAAGAGGAGAGAGTAGTGCCAGAGAAGAGAATCCTGAGCCATAGGATTTTCTCAGGATGAGAAGGATCATGAGCAGATCCATAACAATGTCTAGTGCTGCAGCATCCAAAAGGCAGCAGGTCCCAGCCTGCCGACAAGGTCTGCTGCAGCTCAGGGAGAGGCAGAGGGACTCATGTTTAAAAGAGGAGCTGTTGTGGGTATTGGTGGACATTTTTAGTTCTCACACCCTGTGACAATGCCCAGTGAACAGGTAGGATGTGTGTGAGACGTACGTCTCTGCCACTGCTACAGCGCAGAATGGGAAAATGACAAATTCTGTCTCCTCCGAAATGTTAAGAGAATCAGAACAGCTTTGTAACTGCTCACAGCCACATTACTTAACAAGGCAGTTATGAAATAGGTGAAAAACAGTGTTCCAGAGCTCCTGAGGTTCCACATGCACTAATCAAAGATAAGCCAGAACAACGACAGCACCAGAGCCATCAAGTTAGCTTCGCTTGCAATTGAAGACAGACATCACAACAAAGTGCTTGCCTTTCTACTGTTTATTTCCAGCTGTTTTGCAATTTGTTGTGACTATAGAGCTTATGACCTTTCTCAGTTCTTCCAAGCCACTTAATCACGCCAGCAAAATGACTAACAGAAGGCCAGCTTCGCATTAGCGTTTTAGCAGAGTTCAGCTGTGGTCTTCCTTAGTTTTTGTCTGTATATAACTAAATTCAGCACCTGCAGTGTGACTGCAGTCCTCCAGCCACATAAGACATACATCAGATAGAGAGAAAGTTTGCCTGTATTGCTGCTTTAGTCTTCTTCTGGAAGGCATCACCAGCTGGAAGAAGTACCACAGAATCATAGAATACCAGGTTGGAAGGGACTTCAAGTATCATTTGGTACAACCTTTCTTGACAAAGCATGACCTACACCAGACGTCCCAGCACCCTGCCTAGCTGAATCTTAAAAGTGCCCAAGGTTGGGTAATACGCTACTTCCTGGGGGAGATTATTCCAATGGCTGATCGTTCTCATTGTGAAAATTTTCCTCTTCTGTCCAACCAGAATCTCCCATAGAGTAACTTACAACCATTGCCACATCAGCTTGATGCCACTGTGGTGGTGAAAGCTGCCACTTCAATGTGGGTAATGCTTCTCATTGGCAAGTCAATAGAACATTTTTCTGGGTGAGTTTTGTTACTTTGAGGTGAAAAATTTTGGATCCAGCTCCTATTTTTCTATCTTCATCCACTGGAAAGTGTTCTGATACCAGCAAAATTAAGCTAGCAATATCCATTTAGCATAGCAGAGAATACAGCACAACTCTGTAGTACAGCCAATATTTAAATTTAAGGTAACTTCTTTAAAATCAGACCAGTGTAATGGGACCTACTGCAGACTAACATAGGTGTAAGCACAGAATTGGAGCATAAGATGAAGGCCTCAGGGTCCTTCTTTCTGGATCTCTATAGCTGTTCTACACCTCTGTTGCTACTCCGAATCCAGTAGGTATGATGAAAGTAGCCTACATAGCCAGAAAAGGTGTTTCCCCTTTGCCAGCAGTTACTGCAAACACTTAAGCAGGCAAATATTGCATAATGCCTGTGACTCTGCTGATGTTCTGGTATATCTCTGCTTGAAAAACATGAGTCAAGACAAGTGAGTGTCTGAGCAGAATGATTTCTGCCGTAACAAAACAAAAACCAAAACAAAAAACCAACAAGTTATTTGCAAAGCAGTTCTTATAACAGATGTTGTAAAGAAAAGGTTAGTAGGTCAACAGATGAAAATGTGAGAGCACTTCTCTTACGGCATTCTCCAAACTCCTACTCAGTCTACTTTTGAAACTAAACAGCATTCATCCCTTGCTTACTACATTCTAGATCTTGGGAAATACATACTTTCTCTTACTGATCATTTTGCCTTTCCTTGAATTTCCACCCTCCATTCTTCTTTCACTAGTCTTGTCCTCATACAATGTTTACCTGGTGCTTTTTCAATTAAACACTCTTGGGACAGGCTGGGACACCCACTGTCTATTTTTCTAATCTGATGCAATTGCTTGTGGTGTCCAGAGAAGACAGGCAACATGCTGAGAGCAGAAGACAGCCACCCTACATCACATCAAAGCTCTAGCTAGCTCTGTATCTGACAATGGCTAGTGGGTTAAGGACAGCACAAGCTTGCATGGTTTGCCCTCCAGAATATTTTCCCAGCTTCTAGCAACTTCTGTTTTAGGAACTTTACGAGCAGAAATGTTGTCTTTATATTCAGTATAATTATTTTATATACATGTTTCTTCTAATTATTTGTTTTATCACTTTCTCAATCCTTACAAATAACATACTGTTGTAGGCTGCAGAGTTCAGATTCTGTGGTAGCAAACTAAAACAAGTCTTTTATTTTTTCACTGTTATGTAAGTGGAGTCTCATCATCTGTGGTTATTTCACACCTAATGAAAAGATTATGCTTAACTGTATTCAGATTTCCAAAAACAATTAAGTTCTTCAGGTTTGGATATCAGTGATTCAGTAGACAGGTTCTTTCCTGAGTCATTAAAAACATTGCCTCAGCATGTGGATATTGCTGGAGGTATCAGCCTTAATACTGAATAAAACTACAAACTTCTCAGCACTCTGAGACTTTAAAAAAGAACTAATCCAGCTTGAGTATTGCCAGCTCTGCCTCCCTCAACCTGCATGTCTGAAATGACGTTATTATGCTCATTTTTACATCTTCAGCTGCCACAGATACTTGCTTTATTTGATGGTTGCGCTGTGCTATCCAAGAAGAAGCCATATATGAGGAAGCTGTATGGAGCTGTGCTTGGAGCCAAAGCACATGGCTCATTAAGACCTCACTCCATTTTATGACTATGGTGCTTGCTCTAATTACAGAATAGATTAAACAAGCTAAGCACTCTAGCAACCTATTATTAAGATTACCTGAAAACACGGCTGAGTCTAGCTATTAGAGGTGTTGACCAACTCTGTTTTGGAAAAAAAGACATCTAAATGAGAGCAACTCCTCCCCTTCCATCCAGTCTCACCTGACTTCTGCTGATCCATCACACCCTTAACATTTTTAGCTGAGTAAGATGAAACTACAGAGGAAACCATGAGTTACATGTGATTCAGCATCAGGTTAATAGGACAAAAGGAGGGTGTCCTTGTTCCTTTACTAATGTGCTCTGCACAGTCCTCTCTTCCATCACAACACTGGCTATGCTCATTAGTTAGCCCTGGAGTCAGTTCAGTTAATAGAAAACATGCCTGTATGAGCCCATCCTCTCAAGTACATGCTGCTAATAAGTGGTTGATATAGGAGCTTCTGTAGAGTTGGCAGGAAGCGAGTTTGCTTAGCCAGGATTGCACTGCCATCGACCGTGAGCACTCTCACTGCAATGGTGTCAGCACACCAGCCCAGCAAAGGCAAATAAAACCTTCCTGCTGTCATAAGCATTTGATTCTTGCAAAAATAGGTCATCCAGGAAAACAGACTGCCAGAAGCACACAGACAAATAAACTTCTGGACATGTGTGGCAGAATGGGGAAATACCTTAAAAACCAGGACCAGTAAATCAGTGGGAGAAATAATCCTGCTATCCCAGGATTCCAAATGCCACATTGAAGCCAATGTGAATATGGCCAACAACTTCAGTGTGTACAGGATCAAAATCCTGGGACTTAATTCTGCAAGGCATTAGGCACTCCTGTATACTGCTGAAAGCACTGGTTTTCCTGTACAAGCTCAGGACTTTCTAGTGCTAATGCTTCCTGAAGGTTAAAGACCCACAAAGACATGGGTGCAATACAGGAGTTAATGACTTCTCACCTGCTTTCAACAGAACCATAAATTGATGGTTTGACTGATTACAAGAGCTCAGTTATAGGTGAGATAGCACCTCTAATCAGAATGTCTGTGTAATAATAAAAGATAAAGATAACAAGGTAAATAGAAATCTATATTAAATGAAACAAACTAGATCTTTTTGTTGACACCATTTTAATATGGAGTCTATTACTTAGATACCTAAACATTTAAAATTGAACCAATGACCTGTATTAAGGCTTAAAGTCACCACATTCTATTAATTTAAAGTAAATACAAATTATGGTCAAGCAGTCCATGTTTGCTGATGAAGGAGAAAAGTAAAACCATTCTGCTGGAGCCACCAGCAGGGAAACACATGGAGCTAGAGCCTGCTGTAGCCATGACCAGTTTTTGGAAACAGCAGCCTGGCCTACAAACACAGTGTATTCAGTCTACTTCAATTTAGTAGTAAATAAATTAAACTAATTAGTAACTAACTAGTTTATTTAAAGTTGGAAATCCTTCCTGATCAGGTAGTTTAAGGAGACAGGAGGATTGTTTTCCCAGCCTCAGACAGCTCAGGGGCTGCCACCATAGGTCTCAGAGTACATAAGCCCAGCTTGATTCAAGGTAAGGGTACAAAGTAGTGTTATATCTCTGCCTTGCTCTCTCCAGTGTTCCTTTAGGAGGCCAATCACAACAGCTGATTCTGCACACGGCTGCTGGAGCCTTCAGAGGCTGTTGGAGAGGCCTCCACACAGCAGTGACGCAGATAATCTGATGCTGAACTGGATGGAGCCACGGATTTGACAGATGTTCATGCAACACTTCTTGCTTGAATCAATACAGTCTACTGGTCCAAAGTCAACTTTCCACATGGTAAATAAACTGAGGTCAGTGCATCCCCAGCCTCGTTAATCCGCAATCCAGACAAGCCATGTGTAGGTAACTGAGAATTGATTTCCACACAGAAATGGTAGACAAATGATTAAAGACTGTCTATTCAGTTTATGATCTACAAGGAAAAATACATGTTTTAACTATTAACAATGACAAACAGTTAATTGTTTTGGGTTTTTTTAGGAAAAACCCCAAAATATCCCAAACAAAAGATAATGAAGTGTCTTATTTAAGGCATGGCTTCTTGTTTGCTGATTTGAAAAGCAAAGCAGTGCTACTAAGACAGACTAAGAAGCCTGAGCTGTCTCTAGAAACAGAATATCCACCATAACTTGGCACAGATTAAAAAGCAAGCAGAGAAAAGTGAATTTAAACCAGCTCTGGGTTCTCCCCATTTCAGTCTTCTCAGGAGACAAAATAATGTCTGGTGGCATTATCAGATGGACTAAATGAGGAAGTAGGAAATCAGTTTGAAACAACTATGGCTCAGGCAGTTTGGGGGGGGGAAATACTCTTATTCTTTAGTTATGTGTTGGTACCTACTCCATGGGACTGCAGGCCTAAGAAAGAGGGAAGTTTTATGTACATTTGTTTGGAATAAAGAACAAAATTTTGGCTTTTCTCCTCTTGAGCAGTTGAGTCAGTGGATGAGTTCCTAACAGCTGTCCAGAGAAGAATAGAGCTTTGTGTGCTTTCTTGATGTACAACACAACAAACTGCAAAAGAGCTGCAAGAGAACAATCAAAATAGATTTTAGCTATTGGAAACAAATCTTTATAAAAGACCTGAACTAAAAATTTCATACCTCTGTACAAATTCAATTTTTCCCAAAAGGTAGGAGTGATCAACTATGCAGCTGCAGGTGGGTACATAACAGACTCCTAGAGAATTCGTTAAGTTCAGTATCACTCTGAACAGTAAAAAAGCCTTTGTAGCAGTTTTGCTAAACGTTATTACCTTACACCTAGTTCTGAATTATATTTACTAATGCTTGGTTTAAGTTTAAGATCAAGCCATTTCTCTATGGCAAAAGGCCAATTGTGCATCCACTGGTCATAAATCCTCTCTGTTCTCCTTGCATTTCTGTCAGTCTCTTTTTTCATGCTGAAGAGCAGTCATTCAAAAAGACTGAGTGAAGTTTTTTTCATGCACGGTATTCCATAAAGTTATGGTTTTAATTGTTTTTCAGCTGGTTTGCATCTGACCCTGAAGAACACTTTATTGCAAAAGCAATGACACGCTCCACTCCTTGGGAAGACAAGCTAGTATGTAGGTTTGCTCCTCATGCAGAGTGTGTTTGCCGAACCAGTCCTCGTTCTCTCTATTCCCCTGTGAAAGATACTGACAGACATACTTAATTTTCAACGTGAAATAGCAACAGACTTTATTTCTACAGAGAATCCAGGTACGTTATGCAGACAGGAACATTAAAGACATGCCAATAATTCTCACAGCATTTATTATACTGATACCTCAAACACTAGTTGAATTACTAGTTATCTGTAAAACATACCACTAGTCTAGACTAAACCACTCATACCAGATATTGTAGGTCTTTAAAAAAAAAAGGTAAACTTCCTTTTTCATTCAACAGAATTTTTCATGAATGAATATTTTGGAACAAACCCACATTTTTGCTTTCCCCATTGATATTTATTAGTAAAGGCTATTTCCTAATACAAAGCAAAATGTTAATGGCCTCCCTCAGCAAACTAGGTTGTGGACTTTAAACACGTGCTTAAATATTTCAAGTGCAAATTTAACTTTTGTTTGCAGGGAAAGTCATTGAAAGTCATTGGGCAGTTAGGAATTTCTGACTGGCTGCCAAACCAAATACCAAATATTCATGACAAAATTTCTCTTGTGAATGGGCAAGACTTGGCTTTAGCAGATCCAGGTAGGTGCAGAGAAGCATAAAGGGACACATTTCTTCCCCAATCTCATGAAAGCTTCTCTGCTACTTAAATGAGTCTTCACTAACATTCCAAGACCAAATAACAGGGCAAATTCCAAAACCAATTCGAGTAAGCTTTTACAGTAAGCTCAATGAAATACATATATAATCCAGGTTAGAAAGCTTTGTCCAAATCTTTGGGCAAAACCAGAGAAAACAGAGGGTTAGTGGGATAAAAGTCCGATGGAGAGTGAGAAATGTCCTGAGCTGCTCATACACATATCACCAGTGTCTCTAAACACAGCACTCAGAGAAAAGGCAAGACTTGAAGAAGGAACTAATTTTCATGGATGGCTGCCAGAAAATGAGGATTAGGTGCCGCTATACTATTACTACTGGTTGTTTACATACAAGAAGCAGAAAAAAACTGCAGAGAAATAGGATTAGTAATACTAATCTCAAAATCACAAGGAAGACTGTCAGTAGCTATTTAGTATGTTAACAAATTTCGAGCTGGGGAAGCGAACTGGTATCATTTTTAGCTTGCTTTTTTAATGAAAAAAGATTTATTCAGCCTTGCTGCCTTGTTTAGTATTCACTTTTCTACTTATCCTATATTTTTAAAGCCATTGAACAATTTTAACCAGATTTTACAACTGGATAAAGATCACTCTGAAATAAAGTTAAAGATGTTTTCAGAATGAAGATAGCAAGGATAAAAACAGAATCATACATGCTTTTTCATAAAATCCAGTTACATGGGGAAATACTTGGCATAAGCTTACAAGAATGTACAAAGGAGCTTACAAAGACTCCAACAACAAGAAAAGTTACAGTCAGTGTGCCATCAGTTGATACGTGTAAGCTCATAGGAGACTTTTCAGCACAATCCTTGTTAAATGGCTTGGTGGTGAACTGAAGTAAGACACACTTTTCCAAGTAGCGAAGGCAAAACAGGCAGTGGCACAGCTGAGCTCAGTAGCTCCATCCCTCTCTGTAGCTGCTCATTCTCAGTCACCATGCCATTTGTAGGGATGGATGAGAAGTGAATTACATCAGAGAAGGGATACAGCTGAAAACAGCAAAGTGATCTGTGTTACCTGCCTCACGTCCGCATTCTTCTTCACAGAATGGTTACACAGGGACAGCCATGAGACACTGTAGGGACTGGCAACAGGGATAACTATGCAGGAGTAGAGATAGGGCTGACTATCCAGGTGATGAATGCTTGCTCAGAGACAACCTGAGATACAATACACACACCATAAAGGCAGACAAAAATCTGGGACCTGCAGTAAAGGATAAAGAGGCGTGGAGGAGTGGATGACTACACTGGAGTAATAAAAGGCTTAAAACAGATTGTGAAGTTTTACTCAGTCTGAGGGATACGTCGCACTACAATTAGCATCAATGAACTCACTGAATTAATGATAAAGTAAGATACCAGACGGTGTAAGAGCACCAGTGTTTTGTCCTTATGGAAGTAAAACTCTAAATTATTCTTATTTTTTGAAAACAAGAACAAATAGCTGAACCTTGAAGAAATATACTGAGAATTTCAAACAAGAAAAATACTTGTTAATAAAATAAAACTCTCATATATTAAAGGTTTTTTTCTTGACTTACAGACAGACACTTGTTCTGTTAAAACATGTGTGAAGCAATGGCACTATGAGACTACTCAATTCTTTCAAGACTAGGCAGGATAAATCAGTTCATGATAAGCTCCAGGCTGCAGCTACACAGAAGTCGAACAAGAGTCAGGTCTACATAACATCTCCACTGTGGAGTTCAGTTTCACTTTTCCTTATGTCACAACCATTTTCATTAACCTCTGTACAAAGAAAGGCTGTTATTACTTATTAATAGCCTCCTCAGTGATAAGTCTTCATTACAGTCTGCTCATATATGTGTAGATCTTCATAGCTTATAGTACTTTGTAGCTTAGCTGATAACACACACAAGTCACCTGGTAAGGTTTATACAAGGTACATATTATATGTACAAACACACCTTCCATGAACGCCACAAGCTTGTGATCTTCAAAACAGCTTCAGGCATTTAGATCTATTAATGTTCACTTAGGAAGTTTCTACATCTGTAGAAAACTCACCCTTGACATCCAAAGACAGGCTGGTAAATAAATGCCTTGTTTTTCAACAGGGCTAAGTCCCAGTGGAAGTCAAGCACTTTTGAACCATGAAGTCAGTGAACAGAGCAGCTTCCCCCTTCACACTTGTAATCACAAGACCTCCCAGCTGGAAAATACAGTCCATCTGTAATTAGAAACAAATACAGACATGACAGTTATTTATAATAAACCCACTTTATACGGTCTGAGCAGAAGTGGCCTTGTGTTTATCAATTTTATTTAAGCCTTTACTTTGCTGGGCCATTATGTCCATCTTTGTCTTATGTGCATGCAAGTATAACATTGCTCATGTTTACCCAGTTAGACACTTAGCTCCACCCAACTATGAACAAATGAAAAACAACTGCTCACAGCATTCCAGAGAAACAACACAGTGCAAGAACAAAGATTTCTACATGCAAACACATGCCATCAGCTAACCACAAAGCAGCAAAACCAGCAGATACTTAAAAGATAGGGACAAGTTCTCTTTGGTATCCACAAATATCCGTGCTGATGATTCAGATGTAAGGGACAGATGCCTGCCTGATTTTTCCAGCTGAGATTCCTCCAGTGAATGGGAGAAAATTAAATACATAATTAGTTGAATAGATGCCAAAGCTGACTGATGAGGAGACCAACACCTTCTCAGATGGGAGGCAGAGAGTTTTTAGTTTCTCAGATGGGATACAAAGCTATTCTATCTTGAGGCATTTTGCATTTATCTGTTCTTTTTTCTCTGATTGGGTTATCGTTCTTTATACTGTGTGTTTGTTTCTCACTCACTGGATGTGGGACCCAAGAGGTTAATGCCCACTTGCCATGGAGTTTTTCTGCAACCACAGTTTCTGAGCCTCTGCAACAGGCATGAAGGCATC
Source organism: Nestor notabilis (assembly GCF_000696875.1). Lineage (NCBI taxonomy): Eukaryota > Metazoa > Chordata > Aves > Psittaciformes > Psittacidae > Nestor > Nestor notabilis. Next base: position 5,904 of record NW_009924271.1, on the reverse strand, counting down.
AAGCTCATTTTTACAAATGCCACGAACACCGGACCTTGTGAGGCAACACACAAACAAACCTGACCAAACAGTGAAGCCTGAGTGAGTTCTGGACCTATAAACCATTCTGTGTGATAACAGGATAGAAACATATATGTTTCTATCATATATCTAACACATATGACCTCAAAGCTTGACTCTAGCCTACTTCACCTATTTCTGACTGAAGAAAGCAGAAGCTTTTGCTGCAGTCTGAGGAGAGAAATGGGCATCTCCCAAGGCCAGTCCATCCAATCTGGACCCCTCTGGAGGTACTACTTCCCCCTGCCCTCTCCAAGGGCAACCCAAACCAACAACTACTAACTTTGGCACCTCCATTTCACACATTAATCTGAGCAAAGCGAGTGGGAGCAGTGCATGTTCCTAAACCTTGCAAATTGTTCTCCTATGTGTTTTGAACTTCTTCAGCAATTTGCATAGGCAAAACGTCCCAAAATAAGCCTGAATAAGGAAGTGAAACTGGCAGTGTGCAGCTCAGATCATCAACAACTTGAAATTTACAGAGTCCCAACCAAGTATTTGATTTAAGACTAATCTGTTAGCAGGATCTGTAAAACAGTAAAACAGTAAAACTTACTGTGGCATATTTGAAGTTGTTGTATAAGGTCCAATCCTGCATTACAATGATAGCAAGACTCACATCAGCATATAACTAGTACAATTTAGCACATAATTATGTCCTTGGAGTTTGTGTGCAAGTGGCCTGATCTCATTCTTACAAGTAAAGTGTGTCCCTTTTATGAGTAAAAGCTGAAGGGTTTGACTTTAAATACATTTTTCAGCATAACCTAGCTTCAGCAGTTTCTAAAGTATAGCTCTGGGCACAGTTTTAGGCTTCCCATATGCTGCGCTTTTTTAACTTAAAAGTTCAGCTTGGCAATCTGAAAACATACCTTGCAGCAATTCTTACCACCTCAGTATAGTGAAGAGTACTCATTTAAGAGTACTGATGTAATCACTGAAATGGGAATCTTAATATTTTGCCTGAAAAGTGGCAATGTTTACAGCACCTCCTCTGAGCTCTTTCATGCCATCACAACGTTGTCCTGGAAGATGAGCTGTAGATGTCTTAAAGGACTCTATTTTAAAAAAAGCAATGTGCATTGGGCAGAATCAAGCTGTGTGAAAAGCTCTGGAAGAAAGTGTTTCCCGTGTGACAGCAACAGCTCTAAAGCTCCTGGCCACTGTGCTCAAGAGTTCAAGGGACATGAAGACATACAGATAAAACCAGAGTATGCGATACTGAGTCTATTCTCAGTAGTCACAGCTCTGCTATTTATAGTTATTACCAAGGTCAGGACAGTGAAGGAAGGGGCAGAGCAGAGAACTGCTCATCCAGTTCAGACCTAGGCTGTCTATCAGACTTGGAGACTGCATCCAGCCATCCTAGATGGAAGCAGTCCTTCTCCTGACACATTGAGAAGAGCCTGAAAAATTAGGATGATGTACAACTGCATCCTCTCCTCTGCAACTACTCATTCCAAGCTGAATGGCTATAGGAGGATGTCACTACATGTCTCCCTCACTGCAGCATTATGAGTTCTAAAGCTATAAAGCATGTACTGGGGCAGTAACTCCTTTGTGCCAGCTTCATGGTTAACCCCATGAGCTAGCAAACGAATTTCAGAAGCATCTTCCTCAGGGACCTGCCAAGAGTACGTGGGAAGCCTGCCACTGTGAGAAGACAAAGAGTGCTGGAACTGTGTGCCACAAGAAGTGGGATGTAAGGGTAAAGTACGCTGCAGTCCTTGAGCAAATTTCCCTTTTATCCTAGATGGGAATGGCAGAGTCCCAAGTCACCAAACGAGTGAAAAACATTTGAACTTAGAATCAACCATGACCATGCTTGCACACACACTGTGGAGGAGACCTTTTGCCAAACCCGAAGGTCTGGTGATAGAGATGTACTTAGTTTTCTTCTGCAAGCAAGTAATGTTTCCATCAGGAAATAAATGCACAGCAAAGACAACATTCCCTCTGTGTTTGGGGTTTTTTTTAATCATGATATCTCTATTTATTGATATGATAATACCTGTTTATTCCACCTGTTCTTTAGACCATTATGACTTGGACTATATTGTAAGAAACTGGCCATCCTGTCAGATGACAGTTGACTAAATACTCAATTACAAAGGCATTATAACCAGTAATTTTACTTACAAGGAAACCTGCCTTACAGTGCCCCACTTCTTACACCACAGCTAATGTAAACATTAAAAAAAAAAAGGGGGATGGAAACACCACTTGTAACTAGTATCCTTAAAAACCCAGAGTTACTATAAATAAATGTATAAATGTAAATTTGGCATGACCAGAACTTTTAACCACACCTGGACAGAATAGCTTGCCTCAGGAACACTGCTCATGCCAGCCTCACAGACCTGCTATCATCATCAAAGCGGTAACTGTTTTCAACAACAATATAACCATCAAATAGTGGTTTTTTCATAATGAAGGTTAGATTACATCACTGTCTTGAATATCAAGTATGAGCTCATTGAACTCACTGCTCCATAAATATGCAGAACAATGGCGATGAATGAAGCCGAAACCGAGGCAGAGAAGCTGCCTTTGTGTCAGGACAGAGGTTCACTGACAGTGAGTCAGTGCCCACAGCTGCATGTGGGATGTTGATCAGCTAATTATAACAACGATAGTTGTTACATGAATTTATAGACACTTGAAGACTGCAGCCTACACATAATTGTTCTTTCTGTTTCGTTCTGGTAAAAAAAAAGCAGCTAGAGAAATGTCGGCAACTAAACAAAAAAACTTCAATTACATTTGTGGTATGGCCACTACAATATTATTAACTGCACAAAGACAGAGGTTTGTTAGGACAGCTTAGGGTGTAATTGCCATGTTCAGACTCCAAGTATAGCTTCTCACCCTCAGATTATGTAAAAGCAGCCGTGTTTTCAAGTTCTGCTCACTGCAGATGACTCACATTATTATATACTAACCACCAACACATTCTGTTTTACTCCTTTGTTTTACATGCCTGAAGTGTTCTGGCTGGGGTTTGCCTTGTTCAGAATCTCTGTGTTCTGCACACTGCTTATTGTACCGTGTAATCACTCCCTGTCCTTCTCCTTTTTAGCTTTTAATGAGCTCCTGCACTGGCACTTGGGCAATTTCACAAAACTACCCTTCAGAACCCCGAGAAGGCACCATGAGACCCGCACGCTGCGCTGCAGATTCCCGAGAATTTGCACAGCTACACTGGAGACCGCTGCTACAGCAAAGACCTCAGTCTGAGAAACTGCTGCTGGTGTCTCAACGTTTTTTGAACTCTTGTACATATGGTTGGCATCAGGAATCAAACAATGCATGTCACAATCTTTTTATGGAGACACAGGAGATTAAGGCTTATCTTATGACTGGGAAGGTTTCTATTCTCTGTATCAATAGGAGAAAGTCTTGAAGGTGAATCAACTCCAGAAAGTCTCCAGTGAAGCAAAGGGAGAGCAGCTTTATGCATAATACGGGTCTTGCTCTGTGATCCTCTACCACTGCCTTCTGGGATTGCACCAGCAGCCAGCTCATTTTTTTTATCTACTTCAAGTAAGGAGAAAAATGAAATGGCCAAATATCCTCAGCTTGCTGTGTAAGAGGCCCATGAAACACTCTCTGTGAGACAGGCATGTTGTCAGATTCCGGAACATCTCAGAAAGCATGAAAGAACAGGTGAAATTATTTACTTATGTAATGAGTAGTGATGCCATGTACTTCCAGATCCTGCCATCTTTGCTGAGGAATGGGCTAAAAATAATGACATCATTAATGTTACAAAGACATGTGAGCACTTCTTTCCAGAAATAACTGTTAAGCATAAAATTTCAGTCATTAGTCAAAGCGTGCGGGGGCCTGACCCTTTTTAGCATTCTAAAAGGAAACGTAAAGCAATATGACTGTAAAGCAACACAAATGTAAGGGGCACTTAACCTTTATTCTAAGCAGGTAACTTCAAGAAAAACATGCCTAGGGCCAGTTTCTCTCTACTAGTGTAGATTTGTATTGATCCTGCGAAGCCACAGCAAGTTTTCAGAAGTTGGTCTGTGCCTGGAAGAAAGAAGGGCACCACCACACGATAACATGAATATGAAGAAAAGGAAGTAATAAAATACGCTGCAGGAAGGAGCAGAAGAGACATACCCATGTGGAAGGAAAAACACAAGATAAACAAAATGCTTAAGAGGCTCTTCCAGGAAAGAGAACTAGCAGACACAAGCACAAGGGAATGTGAACTCTACCAAGACACTGAGAATACAGGTAAGACTTAGGGAAAAAAAATATTAATACAGATGGCTTTTTTTTTCCCAAATAGACTAGAGATGTAGCACAAGCAAGGATGAATTATCTTTGTTTCCCAGAGGTCAACTCCAGAAAGAGACTGCTTACAAAGATGAGTCTTTTTATCTCAGATCCACAGTCCTGTTGATAAATCTTAAAGCGATTCAACAAGAAGGAGGATTTCCCAGGGAATAAGTTCCAGCCCTTATTTAGAGCAGCCAAAGGTATTGCTTAGCAGTCTGAGGACACAAATAAACTGCCTGTGCCAATTCAAAACTCGTACACAGTTGCCATGAATGGAAGTGTTATGCCTGCATGTGATTTCCTGGAACAAATCAAATGTTTCTGCAGAGGAGTCCATGAAATGCTGACAATATATTAAGACTGTTTTCTCTTAAAATGGTTATCTCAAACAGGTCCACTGGGTCAGGGAAAAAAAATGAAGAAAGGAAAATGAATCATGTCTTAAAAATCTGACAAAAGAACCCAAACAATTTTAGTGTACACAACTAAAACTAAAAGCTGGTTTAGTACAGCTGAGCTAAAACAGTACAGTATTGAGAAAAAACAGCAAAAGAAACTGAGACCATACAATTCCACATACAGTGGACATGTATATAGCAGTCCAGCAGTAAAGTCTGCAAGAGAGACAGGGCTGGGCAGACCCCAAGCTAGGCGGTATTTAGAGAAAAATACTTGGCTTTTCTGTCACTTCTGATAGTGGCACTAACAATTTGCCCATCCCCAAGACAGTTGAGTAAGTTGTCCAAAGGCACACGGCTCAGCTGTCCTGACTCTTCGCATCCCAGCTAGAATTGAGCAGCAATCAGAAAGGGATAGCCATATCCCAGATGAATTCTACTCTTCATGATACACAGAGGACCTGCCTCTTTACGTATCTTGAACTGATTCTGTATTTTTTATTTGTCACATTTATCACATTGATGAAAGACAACTGGAACCAACACTGGACCAGCATTAAACGCTGATGGTCCAAGAACTTTGATCATCATTCTGCCCATCACAGGTGTGGCTAGCAACTATTCCTAAATCCTCAGTGTCATCACGTGGGGAGCCATTGGGTCCTGTATTCTTTCCAACTGTAATGGGGGCATACCTCACGTGAAAGAGAAGACCTGCTGGCTCCAGCAAGGGCAGCTAAATAAACAAGAAATCCAGTCATTGCTACTGCATCAACACAAGAGCCTCCAAAGCGTCCTGAAGAAACAGCATCTTAAAACAGATGCCCAGCAGCTGTGTAGACAACTTTAAGTGCTGAACTCCAACACGATGTACGGCACATAGGGTTAACCATCACTGCAGGCCGCTAGCCAGACCCTTGCAGAATCCAGAGGGTGAACATCGAACCACAGAATGGTTTGGGTTGGAAAGGCCTTTAAGATCATCTATTTCCAACCCCCCTGCCATGGGCAGGGACACCTCGCACTAACTGCACTTTCAAGCACTGGGCTGGGAGCGTGATGAGCCAGGCTTTGCCAGTGCTGGCAGAGTAGCTGCTCAGGTTGGCAACAGAGACACTAACAGGACTCTGGGACCTGCCGGGCACCCCAT
>NW_009924270.1:81277-92002 GCF_000696875.1 Nestor notabilis | reverse complement strand
GCTAGTTTTTGTTGTACATTGGCAAAACTTATACTGAATCTATAAAGGACTGAGGTTTTCTTCAGTTTGAGAGCTGCTTTGGAAACCTGAAGGGATGGAAGGAGTCATTGGAGACAGAAGGGCAGGAGGTCTGTACCCAACAGTGTTTTTCATTCAGTTGCAGAAAGCAAATCCATAGCATGCTGCCAAATTCCTGTCATTTGTTTGATGGTGGTGACATACTGTGGAGCGCCAAGCTGAGCATCCCGTAGATCTCCTGCATAAAAAATGTGTGGGAAGATGATGATACATGTCTTGTAACAAAACAACACATAAGGGCCGTGCATCACTGAAGCCTCTTTCTATCTCTTCATTTTTTAGTATTACCCTGAAGAAGAGTTTGAGTCTGTCATCCTAAAGCTACAAAACAATTTGGTTCTTATGCAAGATAATAAAAAATTCCTGCCAAAGCCGCAAAGTGGTGGAAAAACCAAATATCACATCATAGCTCTGTGAAAAGAGTGATGTGGATTATTCACAGATAAACTCCCATGAATATTGTTTAGCAGGGGCCCCTCTTTTCTCTGATCTGATTTATCAGAGATTGTTCTGGTGAAATGTGCTTCATTTCATATCTCCTTTAAAAAAGCAGTCAATCAATATTTGCTCTTCCATTTTCCCACATTGCCATGCGTTAATGTAATGTTCTCTATCTTGCTGGATGTAGCAACAAAAATCCTAGAGCTGTTGCTCTCCTCCTAACCTCTCCTTCACGGTCACCACAAGAGGTTGTGGTGTTTTGCTCTGCCCAGGTGGGCTACTGTTTCCTTCTAATCCTTCATAACCACTTCCTTTTTAGCTTAAGCAGCTCTCATCTTTCCAACACTTTAGCCTTTTGTTCCCCAGTTGCTGCAGCTACATCTAGGCTATTTTGAGGGGAGAGAAAGAATTTGAGAATAAAAGATGTCCTTTAGGCCTCTATCCTACTGAAGAGAGGTTAAAATACTAACATAAAGCAAAGAACTGAGCTTTGGCCAGGTACTTCCATGGTCTCTTTCACTGCAGTGTCTAAATGGCTCACAACTGTCTGTGAATTTATTCTTATGGGGCTACAGTCAGCTTCATAAGTCACTGTTGTTAACTCCACACCCCCTGTAAAAACATGGAGAAATATTAACAGCCCAGATCGTGGCACAAAAGGTTTACAATGAAACAGAGAACTTGGCTCAGGTCTGAGTCACCAGCCAGTATTTTAACACAAGACCTTTCTCCCAGCTCTCCCAGTGTTTGCCTGGTGGGGCTCTGCTTAAGGAGGGTATGCACACTGAAGGGCTGGGGGTTGACCCTTTTATGCTGGGTCCCTTATAAAATTCATCTTGGAGTGCGACATATTGTTAGGATATTTTGAACATCTTCGAACAACTAGCACCCAAGCTGTGCACGCAGGGGAACCCATCACAGATTTCCTGAGACATGAAAGAGAATCTTGACTCCAGAGCTGCTAGAAATAGGCAATGTGTCAGCCACGGAAGGAATATTCTGCATAAAATTTACTCTGACTCAAGTTACATCAGGAACAACAGAGCCAAGATCTAACTTCTTCCTGAGATAAATAACAGAGAAACTAGCTAAAGGCTAGCTGCAGGCTCCCATAATTGAAGCTAATATGCTAATTGTAGCAAAGCCTGGGCTCCAGCCAGGACATAAAGCTGTGTTGCAGCACTGCTAGATGATCTCTTAGCATTAATGGGTACAGAGTGATCTCTTTCCTTACAGCCCCTGTTTATATCTTATCTGTGTCACCATGAGATGCTGCTGTCTCACTCAGGGGTGCTAAAATCTGCTATAGTCGTGACAGCTGTTATGGATGTGAGTTACCCAACGAGTTGCAACAGGAAATTACCCCTCCATCCTTAGACTCATTTTAGAAGATCCAACTATTTCTCTGATTTTCTTCAAAAATAGCAAAGGGCCACACTTTGAATGGGTGAGACAATACAGACCATGAGCCAGCAATACACAGAGGTGGTACAGGGTGTCCCAAAACCTGCATGAGATCAGCCTAAGAAGAACCAAGGAACCAAAAGGACCCTGGAACAGACATCAGTAATACTGGTGAGCATCTGCACTAAAATGGCCAGCATGGCAATCCCTTGTTGGAGGTAAGATCTCATGTGGCACCATTAATGAATAATGTTTTGTAACATCTCCATTTGCCTCAAAGTCTCCATCCTTTCCTGATGAACGATGACCTATCTATAGTTAATCACTATTCCAATGGCAGTGTGACATCCTGGAGCACTAACCCTTTGGCAAGTAAATCCTAGTAATGCAGACCACTGCTGGCCATATCCTCAGTGCTGAGGCTCCCATGGCACATCCAACTAGTGCTTCACTCTTGGTAAGGAACTCCAGACAAAATTCAGGATGTCTATCTGAAAACTCAAATCTGCCTGACTTGGTTCTTCTGACAACTTTGACTAACTGAATACATCTCCTTTACTAGACCTGTAGTTGCTGGTTTTGCTTAGCACAAGGTTGGACATTTCCATTCACAAGAGTTCTGTAGCATTTCCCAATAGCAACTACCTGCTCGCACTAGCAGAGCAGCTATTTTATGCTGATACTGCTATAACAGGTACTTGAACATATAAATAGAATCATGCTTCATAAACGTGTCAGTATCACATGGTTGAATGCATGGAAGTGCTGAAGTGGGAAAAATTTCTCTTATCCCATAATTACGTGTGTGCTAGCATTACATTCAATGAAGTGGCAGGCTTGGTTAAACCCAAGAATGAAGCACTTGTGGCAAGCTTGTGAAGAGAAGAAACCAGGACCTGCTGACGAGTTTCTGTTTAAATCTTTTCCATTGCTGTAGAACCAGTGCCAACTACAATTTACCAATGCATCACTCCCATTGTGGCTAAATATTCCTCTTGCCCAGATTCAATTGCAAGAGGAGATGATATTGCTGACACAAGTGCTATCAGATAAAGAATCCTTACTTAGAGGGGGTGCAGATCTGAGGTTGGTTAGATAAATGGAGAGATGTAGTCAACAGCTGGGCTGTAAGAATAGAAGAGAAAAGGAGCAAAGCCAGGTGAGAGTGAGGAGAGTGGGGCAGGAGCTCACAGGACTTTTTAGAACCTGAGTAAGGGAGGAGCGATGGAGGCTTAGAGACTGAGGGATGGTGGGGTTGGATGGAGGGGAGGGGAGTCACCAGGGCTTGTCACAGGGTCCATGGCCAGCAGCATCAACAGCTCCACTGTCAGAGGTAAATCAACACTACAGCAAATAGGCCCTGCAGGACAGCCGCATCCACTCACAGACTTCCACAAGTGGTGCCATACCTCTCTGTCCACACACATATGGACCCACACCATCATGACACAGCACTGGTATGAGCTTTGGTTATCAGAAACTGTGAATATGAAAAGGATCTTGTAAGAACAGGAGAACTCCTCTGGTGGTCCAGAAAATTTCCAGTAGCTGTTTCCAGACAGTGGAAGCTTTCAGGACTGCACTGCACAGACAACTCTAGACAGAACCTAATAATACTGGTATCTTTTGCATTAACGTTTCACTCATGTGGGAAATCAGATCTCTCAAAGAGGATGGCTAGTTGCTGTCTGGATGGGGTTCTCCATTGCAAGCATCCTTGCAAAAGCATCTTCTACTCGATCAATATGGGTTCAATATGGGTTCAATACAAGATAAATACAAGATATTTTTTCTTTCTGTTTTAATTTTCCTTGTCCTCTCCATAGTCCTGATGCCACAGTGAGCTATTCCTCTATGCTATGATGAAGACTGAAATTAGTATATCTAAGTGCAAGAAGATGTAGCTCAAGAGACCAGAAGCAGAATTTATTTTCTATCAATCACACACAGACATATATGACAATGACGTATTTCCTGCTAAAAAAGACTGATTCCAATTCCTGCAGCACAGTATCGTATTCTATAGTTGCAGCAGACAGATTCTGCCAATGAAACTCTGGAGGCAATAATATTTTTATGTCATTCTTGCACAGTATCTCATCCCAGAGATAATGACAAAAATGCTTTTTCTTGAAATCCTAATGAATGCACCATTTTTTAGATATGGCTTGATTTCATGCTGTCTTGAAAGAGTGATTGACTTCGATTTTAAAAACCCTGGACATGGCATAAGCAGTGCAAAACAGTCTTTCACATTGGTAAAATATTATTATTATCCCTTGGAAACTTTTATTTATATTTAATCTTCTGCTTCATGCCTCCACTGATGCTGAAAATCATTAGTAAGTGCCATTTTGATGTGTTATCTCATGCAGTGAATTACTGAAGTCAGCAGCAACAAACAGAATGAAGGCCAGTTTGCCTGCAAACCTGTATAACTTATCTATGTATAACTTATCTTAGCTTGCTAGCAGTGTAGATTTACATTCTGAGTCTGTTCCAATGCCAGCTGAAGTCAATGACAGTCCACTTCAAGGAGTTTTAGAGGAGGCCCCAATTCTTGGATGTGATGACACAAATGTAAAAGATTTATGGGTTGTTTTTTTGGGTTTGGTTTTTTTTTTTTGTTTTGTTTTGTTTTTGAAAATGTTGGATGCAGGACAGTATAACAGATTACTATCTAGTCAATGAATGTTTCACTGAATGAAAGTTTTCTGGCTGTGAAGCTGGAACAGTCATACATGGTGGTCAAGAGAAATAAAGGGGAAATTGTCCCTTTTGGCCAGGTTTTGTGATTGTTTTTCCCTTTGTACTAGGATCTATATTTTTACCTGATCCTGAAACTTTAAAACTCTAACTTAAATTGACTAGGATTTACAGCCACTAAGAATCTGGACCAGAGGTTTGGACCTTTCTGAAAAACAGTAAAATAGAGTCCTGTAACAGTCCTGGTTAACTGCAAGTTATTTTCCCTGATTTATAGTGCACAGCAGGACCATAAGTTCTACCAATTCTCCAGGGTCCCAAACTCCTTATTCTGCCATTTAAAACCACGTGGAACATGACATTAGTGATACACTGGCTTCCAGACAGCAGATTCCTGCCTTGACCCACAGCCCTGTGTTGCTAGTTGTCTTAGTGCCTGTGAGAGTCAGGTGTGACAATAGGTTTCCTGCCTCTTCAGAAAACACTCATGGCATTAAAGAAAAACAAAAGCAATGTACTGACCATGATTTATGTGCAGCATTATTTCTTTCTTGATTGTCATTTTGTTATTGCTTTGCATTTCCTTTCTCTGGGTCCCAACCAAACCACCAAATCCATAATCATCAAAAAAACCAGTCTGAACATGTGGATTTGTATGATTTCCTGATCCAAGATCACATTCTCACTTACTAGGTGCTTGCTGAATAAAAGGAGATCATACAAATGCTCTGTAATCCCATGACACCTTTTGACAAAGATGTCAACTTGTCAGGTACCTGATGCACAAAGGACCATTTCCTTTGTTGTTCATTCTGAATCTGGCTCCCACCAGCTTAATTTGAAGCCCCACAATTGTCCTAGTGGAAAACACAGTTCGCAGTGACATCGTATTTACCATCCCCATTCCAATCATGATTTGTAAAGATCATTACCACATCAAAATGATAATTTTTCCAAACTGAGAAATCATACCCTGATCAATTGCTTCTTATATGGAAGATATTTCCCATTTCAGATTATCCTTTTTGTTTTTTGGGGGATCTTTCCTAATTCTGATATAAGTTTTCTGACACAGCAGGGATTAAAACGGTGTATTTTTCAAGTTGTGGGTAGACCGTGGATTCATACAGTGGTACAATAACATTGTCTATTCCACTCTCTATCTTATTAATGCCTAGCTTTTATTCTTTTTCTTTTACTTTTCTTTCTCTGACTGCCACTGAGCAATACACTGATGTATTCATGAAACAATCTCACTTCTGAGTATTACTGCTGGGCTCAGAGCCCATCATTTAAGATGAGACATCAGAACTACTTTTGTCCAGTGCTCATCACTTTACATTTATCTGTACTGAAAGCTATCAGCTGCTGTGATCTACTCAGGCACTCAGTTTTGTAAGTTCTGCAGTTCTTCACAGTCAGTTCATTTATGAATATGCTAACCAGAACAGGGTCCTGCACACAGCACTGCACACCTTCACTGAGTTCTGCCTGCCATCATGGGTGCTCACTCCTACTCTCTACTTTTTATGTTTTTAGAAGTGCTGAGGAAATTAAATGTGAAGAAATTTGCAGAAGGCTGTTTAGAAGTACAGATACACTGCATCAGCCAGATCACTCGTATTCAACTCCTTGTTGACTTCTTCAAATAACTCCATTGAGCCTGCAAGATAAGGTATCCTCTTAAAAAAAAGCAACACATGGAATCTTCCCTAATAGATAATACTTATTCAGGTGTCTGTTCTTTGCAATATTAACATGATATCGATTGTCAAGGGAAGGCACCAGGATTCCATACTGGACTTCCACAGTTCTCCGTGAAACTGTTTTGTTTTAGTTAGTATCTAATATAATACCTTCAAGTCCTCAGGTGTGCAGGGCAGTTTTAAGTACATTATGCACCAATTTTAGTACTCAAACTACTTCATTGTGGAGCAATTCCAGAGTAAGGAGAGATGCATCAGCTAATCTTACACTGGAGAAAGTCTTGGGTCTAGATCCAGGCCCAGCTGCACAATTCAAATATTTGTCATCATAAACTGCCAAGTGCAAGCTATGCCAGAGTGCATTCATGGGACAATGTTAGACAGTGAATGTGATACAAATACTCTTTCAAAGATTGTGGAAACACTGACTGTTTTCTTCTGCGATTTTTGCACGAGTAGGATTTGTAGGATTCGGATACTTATTTACCAATTCAGAACACCCTAATGTTCCTTTAAAAGGATAAGCAACATTAGAAAAGTTCTGGAAGAGATTCAGCCTGTTTCTGTTTCCCTAGGATTCTTTCAGGTTAAGTAGATTATCATGAAGTGGTATTGGCAATTGCCAAGGCAGTTGCACAGGGTACGACTCTGTCCATCAGCTGAGCAGAGGTAATTAGATTGAAAACCTGGCTGCATTAGTCTAATCCAATATTGTACTGAATTGTACAATCAGTTATACATCATATCATCTCAGCACTGGATCAAATCAGTATCTGTTTTCAGCAGAAAAAATGTGCAGGTTGTGCTGGAGACGTGAAAAATGAGAACGCTTTTTGGAGCGTGTGTGCAGTTTGCACTGCAAGAGATGATGACAATTGGTTTCATCTGGAGTAATTACAGCTCAGTGACCAGTAGCTGTGCAATTACTCAGAGGAAATCCTCTTGAGGGAAGCAGATCTCAGCTTTGAGAAGAAAACATATCCAATATCAATTCCTTACATGTGGTAGAAAAACATTCTCTCTCCCAAACGAAGGAAAAAACAGAATAACAGACTTATTTAGCCCAGACCCACTGTGTGGAGAAAAAAAACCCTGAACCTTACGGTGTCTGTTTTGATCACCATGGTGCCATGAACTTCTGAAACAGATGAAAAAGAGAAGGAAGGTGGTTTTTACAAAGTGCTCTGTCATCTGCATTACGCACCATGTCTCCAGAGAGTGCTCAGGAAGAACAAAGTATTATGCATTTGGTAAGGTATGCATACAGTGAATGCAATTTATGATACATTCTTTACAAAACACTCTGGAAATGTTCTATCTTGAAATTATCTTAGGATGGTTCTGACCTCCAGGAAGGCTATTTTGAGCAGAAAGAAGGTGCTAATTCAAGAACATGTCTAGACTAAGAATTCAGGACATTCCCAGAGAGGGGAAAGAGGAATTGATACTTCAGAGTGCAATTCCAGAAAATGATGTAGTTAAGGGTAGGATATTAATAATTAGAGCCGTATTTTATAAAGGGTTCTCTATTATCAGAGCCCCCTTGTTGCTGAAGTAAGGAACCAAAAAAGATGAGGGAAGGGAAATCTTGAACAAAAGAAATGTAGTGCTAGGTGGCATTGCCAACTCCTCCCTCACAGTAAAAGACCATTTTTTATTTCATTCTTCTGTTACAGGTATAAGTCTTGAAGCCAGTCTATTAAATCTCTGCAGAACTACACCAAGGAGTTAACTCATCAGTAAAACCTTGTAGAATTCAGCCTGGAAAAATCTGGTCTTTTAACAAAACTATTCACAAAACTTATAAAACAGACATTACTTTGTTTGTTTGTTTCTCCCAAGACTGCCCTGAAGTAAAATCACAGCTATGGCACAGTGTGACAACTATTGCTGTTTTACTTAACCCAGATGAGGATTAGTTCTCAAGAAATAAAAAAGCTGTCTTTTGGGAAGTGCCATTAATAGTTATGTAAAAATTAATACTTAAGACAGACATTGGTGTATTTTATTGCTAAATTTTAGTACCTACTGTGTGCGTAACAGGGCTGTGAAGCATTCTTCAGATGGACCTTGGAAGGTTCCGGACAGGTATCATAGCAGGGCTCATTGCAACCTTCACTGCAGACTCTTCACCAGGCAGAGGGGTCTCATGTGGGGGGACCTGTGAGTTACTGAGTCAAATCTGCCCTTGGTGAAACTTCATTTACCCCCAGGTAGCTCTGATATGTGATCTCCACCAAACTAACATTTTTGTGAAGAGCTTTTTGAACTGCAAAATCCTCTATTTCTTTATACATTTTATATAAAAAGAATGTCACACCCCCCCCCTCCCAAAAAAAAAAAGTATGAGATATATTTTTGGTATAGTTGAAGTCTACCTTGAGGATTTACTGCTATTTATTCAAGCTCTCAGCCAATAAAGAGCATTTTATCACGTGTGTTTATTATAACTAAATAATGATTGTTTAGAACACAGTATCTAATGTCTGGTTCAGTACAGAGCAGGCAGATTAAGTCTAAGTTTAACTACCATAGCAATTTTCACTGGCTGAGCTATATCCTTATAGGGATTGTAATTTTGGCAGCAATGGCAATAGTAATTTCTTTAGTAAATCACAAAACATTCCCTAAATAGAAAGAGCTTTGCAATTTCCTGAATGAATGGAAAAATAATTTTGTAGGATCAGTAAAGATAGCAATAATTGTTATAGGGCATATACAGTTTATGTGAAGAAACGCAGTTGCTCATGATAAGACTATCAGAAGACAACATGAAAGCGGAATCCACAATAAACGTAAGGGTATCATAGTTTAAAAGAACAACTTTCTTGTTGCTAAAAAATGTAAGAGTGCAGAAAGTGATGAAGTGAATGCTTCAGAAGCAGTGAAGTGCAGAATGCCAGGTCACTTCGTTGAGATAACAATGCGAATGATGTTTTCTAAGGTCCACATATGCCAGGTTGTTATTGCCAAGCGTAAATGTTTTCTTCTTTTTTCTTTCTTAATTAAAAATGCCACCAGTACCTCAATACACAGAGATATTAAATGGTCCAATAGTTGTTCCTAACTGGATGGGTAGGTAGATAGTCCATTAGTTTTTTGTCTACTTCCTTACTTACAAAGCAACATAAGACTGCATCAGGAATATCGGAAGATATCAAACATGTTTAACTGTAAAGTAGTGCAAATGTTGACGAAAACATATTTTTCAACAGGCAGATAAAGCACATTAATACAGTATGAAAATGGATGTAATTCCAAATAATCTTCTAGCCCACATACTGCATAATACGAACAGGGAAGCTGTGTGTGACTCCTGACATGGCCTTGAATGTGTACTATGAAAATTTAAATTCTTTTTTTCATTTTTGGTAATGCTTTTTTGAATTACAAGGCAGTTTTCATTTTGTCATTCTTGAGTGCATGGAAATGTTGAGGAATTCTCTGCAAGGTGGATATCTCCAAGACCCTGCAAAGGAATGAATATGAAAATATTGAACTTACATTAGAAGCTATTTTTCTAATTTAGGCTACAGTTACTTATTTGGCCAAGATAGGGGTGATGAAAAGACATTTTGAATAACTGATACTTCATTCTCTACTCTTCTTTCACAATGATAACTTTTATGGTGTCTTAAAATTAGAATAATGAAGACTTTAGTTGATGAAATACACATCTTTCCCCCCCGAAAATTAATGTTTAGAAAATCCTAAGCATTTATGAAGGACCAAAACTTAACAAAAATCTGGTTGCAAATTTTTTGCATACAGAACAATTTGTGATCACTTCAGTGGCCTGTATGGAAATCTGTCTATTCTGGAATAGACTAACATTCTGCCTTCCCATCATAGTTCTTTCATATTTGTGAGGTTATCTGTGAAGTTTCTTCTTTGCAATCCAACCTCAAATGTAGCACTACAAAGAATATTCTCCTTTTGTGAACAAACTTGGACATTGTACAAAAAAGGAGCTGAATATTGATTCTCTTAAGGCAACACTTCAAATAAAAGTTAGTTTCAGTTGCACACAAATATTTTAATGGCTGATTGAAAAAGAAAGGGATTAAAAATTATAAATACCATTTTAAATAACAAATTAAATTTTGTGACAATGGAATTGTTTAAATGAGTGCATCAAATGTACATTTAAAGGAAACTACATGACATGCTATGAAAAACAGTGTTTTCATAAATGTTTCTTATTGCTCTTCATTCTTCAGGTGATTGTCCCTGGTACTAGGACTAACTCTGTGTGTCTCTAAACTTGCATTTAAATCTAAGAACTAGCAATTCAGGATGTCAGTGTAATGTCCTTCAAAGACCCCAAGCAGCACTAAAGAAAGATATCAAATGTTAAGTGCTACTTAGGATGTCTTTGTGTTGTCTTTGT
>NW_009924270.1:8929-81246 GCF_000696875.1 Nestor notabilis | reverse complement strand
CACTCTTTCAACATTACAATCAGGAATGAAATCTTTTGTCTCACTAGAATAAATTTGTAGTATTTTTACATTTAAGCTCTTCAGATGTTAAAAGGGACTCAGGGTACAGCTGGTAAACCTGAGCACTTTTAGAGGACTGCATGTTGTCTAATGCAACTTCCGTGTTTTTAAAAGAGACTCCATCAGCTCCCAGTGATTCAGTTCCCTGCCCTCTCCATTTTCCTGATGGAACTGTGGGTGGTGACCTGCTCTGTAAGCAGGATCAGTGGCATGAAGCTGGTTAAAAAGAAGCCTGCAAACATGGTCTCTGCAGAAAGCACAGCCTTGCCCTCTAGAGCTGAACCTGCCTGCAGGCATCTGGCAAGGCAGAGGGCTGATGGGAGAGAGGCATTTCAGTATAGACCAGTGTCCCTGGAGCTCTGGTGAGGCTGGCGTTCACATTCCCAGCAGCCTGAACTTTGCCCTGGCCACACAGAATGCTACGGCTTTGAGCTTTGACAAGGAAATTAGAATTCCTCTGAAGCTGTATCTGTTTCATGGCTTTTACAGGGAAATCTAAGAGGGTCATGTAGGTGGTTTCAGGGAAAACATCTGTCTGCTAGCACCTATCTGCTAGCCTTGAAATGCTTACATGTTCAAAGTGAAGAATTGTGTCTTAGACCACATAAGTTTTAGACTAAGCCATCGCAGTGAGCATGTCACTCTGCTTAAGTACTGAAAATGCCTGGCAGGATGTAACCTTCTATTTAAACTTTTCTGAAGGGAGGTCTGTGCACCACAGTGGGTAACAGCAGATCAGACTTCTCTTTGATAGTAGCTGGAATTATGAATACATTTACATTATTCAACTTTAGTCTCAGTTAATACTTGTAGAGAGATGCAGTGCTGTCATATTGTTCCAGGTAGGAGCACACTGTGACAGGTCAGAGAAACTCTAAAAAGCAGTCAAGGATAGTTAAACAGGGAACAATGTACTGATTTTTTTGGGTGATAAACATGTTTAATTGTATGAGGTTAAAAATTATCAAGGAGCAGTGTCCCATATAGCACTGTATAAAGGCTGAACAAGAATTTGGTGCTTGCCACTGCAGAATGAATCCATAAGAGAAACTCCTTGGTTACAGTGTAGTCATATCCCAGGGAGAAAATACTGGGAGTGAATCATGCATCTAATCTAGCAAGCAAGGGCACAGAAAGAACCATGAATGTGAAGCTAAAGAATAGTAAAACCAAGATGCACGTTATTCTGGTAGGTGTGATTGAAACAAACTATCAAGGAAAGTGATGGATTCTCCATCTTTCAATGTCTTCCAGAGCAGGGCATGTTCCCTGAAGATATCTTTTTGCCAACTATAGGTTACTCAGTTTGAAGGGCAGTAGCTGACTTGCTGAAGATCTCTGGCCTCAAACTCTCTAAACATGGTGAACTGTCGCAGATCTTGCAGGCAAGACACGAAACGCAAAAGATGCCACAGCTTTTCTTCTGCAAGCTGAAGGAAGGAAGAGGAACAAAAAGGACCATGGTACAAACAGAAGCCTGAGAGAAGTAAAGCTCCTGTGCAGGTGTGTCTAAAACAAATAGGCTATGGGATGGAAATAAATAAACTATAGTCTTGCAGTGCGAGGACATACGAGCTTCTCTATGATGCTTTACACATGAGATCCCCTGTTAGCTTAAGTGTATGTTAATTCAGATGCAGTATGCATAAACCAGAGCAAATCTGCAAAGCTGCAGCATGAAAACAGCTGGAGTACTCTCATAATTACAAAGAACCTTTTCCATATGGGATGTTGCAGTTCAGAGATGAAATTAAAAACAGTGCTGTAAAAATTTGTACTGATATTTGTGCAGCTACAGTACAGAAGGCATGTGGCAGGTGCCTACCTGCATATAACCATTTTCCTGGCCAATTCCCTTATTTTTCAAGGTGTAAGGCTCTGACAAGCACGTTGTATGTTCTCCTGCTGCATAGGAAACAGTTTGGTGCATTACCACAGGGAGCAAAACGTGTCTCATCTCAGGGGCTCAACTCCTGAACTAACCACACCCTGCAGAGTTGGTACCACCACCTTTATCTAGGGGTGGATGCTGATTTCCAGCCTTGCCCTTTCACCCGCACAGCTCCCCTGTCCAGTTTGGGAAGCTATGTTAGCAGTTTCTGGTGAGCAGTGTTCTTATGCCCCCACAGACAGGCACCGAAGGAGGTGCAGTGGAAGTGATAGTGTCTGGTTGTCTCCTTGAAACAGGAAAAATGTGAGGCTTACAGCTTCACCTGTAAGCTGTTTTTGGGTATGTCTTCACAGGATATATAGGAGAGGGTGGGGTGAGGCTCAGATGACCAATTCACAAATCCCCAAGGTCTATGCAAAGGTTTTAGTCCAGCAGTAACATTTGCTTCCAATTTTATTCCCTTTTTTTTGGTATAGAGCTTTTGTAACATGCCATTTTGCTTGTACTGCTAAAATCATGTAGCCTTAATCCTTTTTTGCTAAACAGGAGTCAGTGTGATCATTATCTTGCAAAGGTTCAAATCTTTGTCATTTCCTTGGCACTACCATTACACTGATGCTATCAGCGGGAGAGCAGAAGCTACTCTGAGCTGTTACAGATTCATCATTAGCATAGAATCATATTGATTCTCCGTTTTCTTTTTTCCAAGGCTGAGCTACATGGACAGCCAAGAATATAATCGTTCAGCACTGAGTTTAAATTGAAAGTACTATAGCTCATTTTCAGTGCAGTTTGCCTCGAAGTAGGGTAGATATCAGGAAATATTCACAAATATGTTTGACTCTTTAAGATTCAGTGTATTCAAGTGTTAAAAATGATTTTTTGCTCCATGATGGGTAGGCAAGTTCTGAGTGGATTTCTACTTTGAGCATTGCCTACAGATTCATGAGTACATTGTACATAATCTCCTTTCCCATCAAGGGGAGTGTAATTACGATAGAGTGTGGTGTGACAGATGTGGGTATTACAAACAGATTGTCAGTGCTTTCTGAATGAAAGGCATTAGTTTCTTTCCTACCAAACACTGATGGAATGTTCTGTGTATCTCTGCATTTTAAGTTATCATCTTGGTATCAGTTCTAATTCATTCCAACACTCTTTTAGCCAACCACTGATAACTATACGTTGTAATGTGTATGATCCTTCCTTCCATCTTCTTTCTGCTCATTTGTTCCTGCCTCCCTTCCCCTGCTCTAGTTGTGACTGGGACCATTTATTTGTTTTCAAATGGAAATTGGTCTAGATCTGCATTTATCAAGTATGCCATCCACTCTTTCATTTACTGCCTTTTTATGCATTACTGGGTTCTGCTTTTTTTTCTGTTGAGAGAACTGTCTTGAACCTTTGCACCTTTTTATTGCATTTTAATGTAACTGTTCAAATCACACAGCTGATGGATCATTTCTCCTGAGAGTCCACTTTTTATTATTACAAAGCTGTAGCAAAATTGAAGAAGCACTCTGCCTTGCAGTACATTTTATACTTACCTGAACATATAGACTGAAGGCTTTTTGTTCCTAGAGGTCACACTTCCTTGTAATTAATTTCATGATTAATAAAATGAAGGACTATCCACTTTACCTCTGACTTGGAAACCAAAAAAACAGAAAAATCCTCAACAATTAAAGCAAATCTCCATTGAAGTTTAAACAGCTTCTTTTTAGTGGAAGAAAAGAACAGTAAAAACTACAGCATTTTGGATGCAAATGCAAATGGAGCTAGAGGAACCTGATGTCCATGTATCCTTTTAAGTCCTTTTGTCAAATCTAGTCCTGTTTTCTTTCCTTTTTCCTATTGAGCAGATTTGTGTCACTATTGCAACACCCAGTTGGCACTGAAGCTGCTGAGACGCAGGAGTATGTGCCATGCTGCTGATAGGGAAGGGGGCACCAGAAGTGCAGGTGGAGATGCAAGGTGGGCAGTCCTGGGCTGTACCACCTTCAGTTTCTGCAGCCCACGGGCCTGAGCCTGACAGTTCTCCCATTTAGAATGTAACTTGGTCTTGGGAACACCAAGCAAAATCCAGACTCTGACTACTTAAACATCGTAGTGTGCAGTGTGCAGCTGTCAGTCTCTATGAACTGGGACCTCAGAGAAGTGAACCAGAGAGCATTAACCAAGCACTGGCTTCTCTCTTTCTGTTTATGCAGAAGGGCTGCAGGGCTGCTTTGCAAGTACTGCCTAGCCCAAAGCACAGACTGAATCTTAGCGGGGCTTTCTCCAGTGTTTCTTGCAGGCATGTTTGTGTACATTGGCAGAATACGCTACGGACCTGCCAAGTGAAGAATTCCCTGGTCCAATCCTCCCTCTAGCCTCATCTCAGCCCTTCCATGGTAATTGTCCTTGTAAGGAGCAATTTTGGAAAAGCTTTTTCACAAGGAGAAATATGCTACTTCATACAGCTCCTGGCATCCCAGTCCCAGTGCAGTAGGATCCCTCAGGACCTCATGCATGGCTCCAGACATGAAAATGTGGGCTAAGTCTCTTTCTAGTTGTTTGATTTTACTGCAAGAGTGTTCATGGGAAATGTAAACATTATGGACTCCATCCCAGACTAAGTCACTCTCCAAACTGTCTCTCAGTATTGGTCTTAGGCTAACACCACGCAATTCCCCATGGAATCACAGAATGGTTTAGTTTGGAAGGGATCTTAAAGATCATCTAGTTCCATCCCCCCACCACAGACAGGGACACCTTCCACTAGACCAGGTTGCTCAAGGACTCCTCTTCCCCTGTGGAACAGGGGACATGGGACATGCCACTCCTTCAGTGGGCAGAAATAAGGCAATATGGTGCCTGGTGCCAGTCAGATGCTACAGGAGCTGAGCATATGCCTTGTTCCTAGCATCAGCTTCGTGATCGAGTTGGTGGGTAAGATTTGTTTGCAGGTGTATTGAAAAACTGTGAACAACAGTCTTGACTGAAGAAAAGCCTGCATTCACAAGGTAAATTAGCTGGGATAATCACACAAGTGACTCTAATATCCTTCGATGCAGCTGTTCACAGGAGTTGCCACCGAACCAAGAAAACAGTGGGAAGAGCAACCCAAAAAGAATGAGGTGAGAAATTTTCTTCCTCAGTGGTTGCTGTTGCTATGTTGACTGTGTGTTTAACTCAGCAGTCTGTTAGAATGGAATTCATCTCAGATCTGAGCATTTTTCCACATTTTGGGTTCATATTTACATATGTTAAGGTTAATAGACCTGACAACTCCTTCATGTTCTCACCAGGGAGCAGTCACTCACAAACCGTGGGAGGGACTGAAACAATGTTCTCCACAGAAAGTGAAATCTGTGCATCATAGAGCTTTACATATTCCTCCCTAGTAACAGTCCTCAGTCCCTGTTGGTGCAAAACAGCATAGAGCTCCTCAAGTAAGTACCACAGCAATGCTAATTCGCACCACTTGCAGATGTGACTGCTTCTTCTTGCTACTTTCTTCCAGTAACCACAGTGGTGCCTCAGTATTTCCTAAACCCACTTTGTTCTTTTAGAGCCTCTATTGGTGCTTTTCTTATAAAGTGTTTCTATTTCTTTTGTGCTTGTACTATAGAGCCTCAGCTTTAAGTGCTCTACCTTGCCTTTTAGACCCCATCTGCAAAAAAGCAGGTTTTTAAGAGCACAGATAGAAAGGAGAGGTCAGACAAGAGGTGCCTTTAGCCACTTGTAAGGTTGGATGCCTTTAAAAATGAAAATTATACAGGAAGCCAGGAAATTCATTCAGGAGAGAACTGAATTGAATTTTTAAGAGTAATACACAATCTGGGGAAGCATGAATCTGCATTCCTCCCACTGGCATCAGGGCTCTCAGGGTATCTGAGGCAGGGACATTAGTGAGTCTGAGACATTATTTTTGCAGCTTTCTTCCCGTTCCCAGGCTCCATGGAGAACCTCACAGGCAGATTTTAAAGATTCAAGCAGACAAGTAAGACCTAAGAAGTGAGCTCTTTTGAGCTGAACTGCAGTAAACAGCCATATGCCTGCACTTGACCTAAAATAAATGTGAACTAAAATGCAGTAGCTAAACAGAGGAATTTAAGTTAAAGTATTTTATTTGCATTTAAAGCAGAATAAAGAGTATGAGCAGGTCTTTTGCCTAAGCTGACTTGTGGTATCTTGCCACTGAGGGAACCAAATCCTATCTGAGTCCACATAAGGAGTACTCTCCCTTCTTCCAGATTCAGTACAAGGAGGCAGGAAGTGAAAGCTGGTGACAGTGTTTAGAAGTCTCTGCTTTGCAGACTAGTTTTCCCAAAGATTCATCCCCAAAGCTCCCCAGGTATTTTATTAGATAGTTTAATTGCATTCCTTTGTACTCTTGCCTTTAATGAAGTCTGGCTCAATCACTGCAGTTCTCACCCATGAAATGATCTTCCACCACAATACCTTGACTCTAGAGTTCTCCACAATAAATGGCTTCCAAAAGTAGATGATAGCTAGACTAGTGTGAAGGGGTCAAGTTCTTGCTATTAGCAACCTTGTGGTGAAAAGTATAAGTCAGCCTTTGTCAGCACCTTGTATTAGCCTCTGTAAGAGATACTGCTCTTTCCATGGGAGACCCAGCAACAAATGTAGCATGTGGCCAAGTGCTAATCATAGTTCTTTGTTTGTAGACAAGCTTTCCTCTCACTATGACTATCTTGTTTCATCACCTCCAGCTCCACCCCATGTATCCTCTGGTGTTTTGGAAGACCAGGAACAGAAATGTCATGGCTTGCCACCAGTGCACCTTTGTAATCTTACATGATACCTTGTTTGCCATGTGGGGTATTTTTTTCATCAGGAAGTTCTAGTATACATCCTCTTTGTGAAGTTTTAAATTAGTTCTTTGTCAGACAAAGTTCATATGGTGATTAATGCAGGAAGAAAGATTGGGTGAAAGTCAAATAAGGTCTCAAAGATTTGTCCCCAAGTGCAGATGCTAAATATAAATGCAAATAGGAAAGGTACACTCAGGGTGTGTGGGCGGTAATCCTGGCTTGCATACAGCTTTCCTGCTGGGATAAATAAATTCAGAACATTTTTAGAGAGAGGCTGAATAGCAAATTGTCCTGGTTTCAGCTGTAACAGTTATTTTTTTTCTCCTTCCTAGCAGCTGGTGCAGTGCTCTGTTTTGGCTTTAGTGTGAGAACAATGCTGATAACACACCGATGTTGTACTTGTTGCTCAGTAGCACTTAACTGACCAAGGACTTTTCAGTCTTTCATGTTCTGCCAATGAGGAGGGGCACGAGAAGCTGGGAGGAAGCAAAGACAGAACACCTGATCCAGACTAGCTAAAGGGGTATTCCATACCACAGGACGTCATGGCCAGTATAGAAACTGGGGGGAGTTATCTGGAAGGGATCAATTCCTGCTTGGGTCGGGCTGGGTATTGGTCAGCAGGTGGTGAGCAATTGTATTGTGCATCACTGCTGTTTATTTGTTTTTTTCCTTTTCCCTTTTAGTTTTATATTCTCTCCCCTTGTTTTTTCCTTTATTGTTATTATTATTGTTAATCTTACTAGTAGTATTATATTATACTTTAGTTATTAAACTGTTCTGATGTCAACTAGTTATTAAACTGTTCTGATCTCAACCCCTGGGGTTTGCATTCTTTTGATTCTCTTCCCCATCCTGCCCAGAAGGGGGAAGAGGAGGGGTGAGCGAGTGGTTATGTGTTGCTGAGTTACTATACACAGTAAGTATAATGCTGTATTTGTCCTCAGTTTTACCCACAACCGAGAAGAGTGAAAAATTGCCTCATCTGTAAGGGCTTGGAATATAATGAGTAAGAATGAGCTTCTCTGTCAGTCCTAATACCTTTCCCTCTGAACAGATAGCTGCAGTGGGGGAGATGTCACTTGTTCTAGCAGTTACAGCATAGCACTAGTTAACTGCAAGTTCTCTCTGTAACTCAGCTATCTGATTAGAAGTACAGACACTTTGTATGGTACATCGTGAAGCATCAGTTACAGACGTATATATATAGCTATAGATGCACTTAAAGAGAGGCAAGACATACAAATGCATAAAGAGGAGAAAAAAGCCATAAAACAGCCTACAAACTGTTGTGTTCCACCATTTTAAACACATAAAGTAAAATTTAAACTAAACTTTGCATAGACTAATGCCAAATTTGCTTAAAATTTCTAATATATTAATACATGCATAAAAATAAACTACATATATGTACCATATATATTCACATATGTACCATACATAAATATTCACAAGTTCATTCTAGGGGACGCTAAAGATGTTATGCTAAGTCCCTAAACCCACAGGTTTATTTAACCTCTAAACTTCAAGGGCAGCAGTACATGATGCTAGAAACCACTAAACGGTGACTTATGTAATGAGTTGCTGACTTTCATGTTGAAGTACATTTCTTTTTATTGGAACAAAGCAGAATGATGATATTACTGCCTGCACTGTTAATAACTCTAAATATACTGCCATATACATGCTGCTGGTTGTAGGAGTCTAAGGAAAAGCTATGAAAAAATAAGGTGAACATAGTCCCTGACAGATTCTGTCTGGGATTTTTATTATCTTTGTACAATTCAAAACATTTTGTTTTGTTAACAGGGGCTGCAGGATGTCACCTCCAAATTAAGCTAAAATTCAGATGCCTCCTGAGCCAAAAAAACATCCAAGGTTTTCTTCAATTATGTAACGTCATGTGCACCATTTTGTATAAACAGCAAGTCTTCCTACAGCAGGCAAAACTGTCTCCCCCAGTATGTGTTGTCTTTCCATTTAGAGCAACCTCTCATTTTAGTGGTCTGCTATTAAAAGGCTACATCAAAATTATACTTGGCACCTTTCCTTACATGGGTGCAGCAACAAGATCAAACAAAAGCGCTTTGTTTGGCAGCTGTAGCCTTGCTCTTTAGCTGCACAGGGGACCAGACTCTGGTCAACAACAGGATGTACCAAAGACCCACTCACTGCTTCCCTCCAGTGACACTTGTTGCTATTAATACTCTTCATCTGACTTAAAGGGCAAGAAAGCCTTTAGCCTCAGATAAGTGGTGAAAGTTCATCAATGGCCATGCATTGAATAAAGAAAAGCAACATTTTTCTCTCTGTCCTGTTAATGCATCATTGAGATTGGAAATTATTTAGATCTGAGTATGTCTTCTTTGTACAGCATATTTTGCATTTATACAAACCTCACTACGAGGGGACCTGTCTCTGGTTGCTTAGCCCAGGCTGCCAATCTTTATCAACATCAACACAACTAATAATAACAGTTCATTGCAATGAATGATGGTTTCCTGAATTTGCTCATTATTTAACAGACTGTGACATTTGGATTGTAGCTTTCAAAAGCAACTGAAGAATGAGACAGTCTTGAAGGTCTTGGTTCCTGAAAATCAAATATTTTAATGAGTTTTAAAGTTTGTAATCACAAATCACTTCTGGCCTATACAACAGACTCCCTTTCTGTAAGTGATTAGTGAATAGTTTGTAACGGATATTACTATGATTTGTAGTCCAGGAATGTGACCAGATATCTCCCTTTTCACTTGTGCTGTCCTGCTGGATGATTGCCATTACAGGGTCCTGTTCTCTCTGCCGAATCAGATTTTCTTTTCTCACCAAGCAAACTTCAGCTTGTGAACAAGCATCTATTTTCTGGGAGCATTAACACAAGCTGAATTTTTCTTGTGCAAATGTTTATTGAAAGCCAAACCAGGGCTTGACTGAATCAAAAGTGTCTGAAGAGCCACCAAGGCATCTGAACATCCTTCTGGCTTCGCCTACCTCCACTGTTGATTGATTGATCTATGACAGCAAGGCCTTGCTCATGGCTGGACTCCAGACATTTTCTGGTACAGTGTTTATTAATGCCTTGCCAAGACAAAACATTTCTGAAACAAGATTAGCATCAGTATTTACAAGCAGAGGGTTAGCTCTAGAAATAGTTCAATCAAAAGATGTCAGAGCAGGCAGCTATTTGTGCGGAATTATTCACAAGGGACACATACCCCCTCCCCAGTTGTGCTTAATGTTTTACTGCCAGCATCAGGTTCACTCTCTAGTTCAAACGTTAAATGAGGAAAATACATGTTTGCTTCCTAGAGTACAGATGTTTATTTTCTGCTACCTTTCTGCCTGCAAAACTGCCTATTGATTTCTTAACCTGTGTATTTCTCTTCTAATGACTAATGACTAAGCCTTAAGCTGTGCCAGTGGTGGCAAAATGGGGTGTGTCTGTGCCACACTGAAGTGGACAGAAAAGCAATTACTTTTTCTTTTAATTGAATTAATCTCCAACCATGTCTTGCTGAGTAGAGACTGCTCTTGTAACTGTCTGTGTCGAGAAAAGAGGAATGGGAAGGAGTGTCATGGGAGAGCAGAAGCTTTGGAGGTGCACTGTTTATTCTGAGCCTATACACCGTTGGCCAAAGGCAATTTATGTGCCTTAGACTATCCTAAATATGAGCAGGATTTTTAAATATAGCCTTCTACCCTGGCAGGGCAAGTTCTTGGGAGATTCAACAGTCCTTTACTTTCCTTTCTGAGGAAACAACAACCAATATCTTGGCTTTCAGTATGGATATACAGCCAAGCCTTGTGAATGCAGTATAGCTGATTTGTAGTGTCCTGCTGTGAGCCTAGTGGCACTGTAACCTGAACCTGTAACGTGACCAAAACTGGCTTCAGGCAGAAGTCTTTAAAGCAGACACACAAACAAAAAGCAAAAACAAAACCAAATCTCAACCAAAATGCAAGTAAAACATTGCGTAGGGAAAAGTGAGAAGGCGGTGATTATTCCTTATTCTGTTTGAAACAGTAGCTTTTGCTAGACCCTAATCTATATTCTACCTTGCTTTTCACTACAACCTGTCAGATGAATTTTGAAACCCAAGACAAAAATTGGTAGTTTAAGAAATTGCTCTCATTAAGCTATTTAGAGGGTTATCATCTAATCAAGAAATATGTTCTACATCTGGCTTGCTTTTACTAGCTAAAAGGGTTTTTAGAACGGTGCGCTATGACAAGCCATACGAGCACATGCCTTGTAGCTGAGTATCAGTCAAAGAGTTAATCCTTACAGAAATGTGCATAACATAGACTAGATCTCATGTGATTTTCTGTTTTCCTGTTGAGTAAAGTATCTGGGAACAACAAATGTGATACATTGCTGCTAGTAATGCTGTAGCCTGTCCCTTTGTTTAATTACTGCAATTAATCTGTCTTTGTTTGGCAACAGCTAGGTTAGGAAGAACCAGCTGAATGCTTTATTAGAAACTGTTGTTTTGATTACTAAACTCAAAGTCCTTTCTTTGACAGTTAAAAATATTCAGCATTTTATTGCAATCCAAGTGGATGCTGTATGGTTCTTCAAAATGCAATTGTGTATTGCTAAAAGAGTGGGAAAAATATTTGCTACACAGCACTATTTTTGTAAACAGTAGAAAAATGAAATTCAGTGTGTCTAGAACATTTTGCCCTGTTCTGTCTCTAAAAATGACACAGCTGTGTTTCACATTGTATGAAGCTCTCACATAAGCATTTAATTCACTCATTGTAAATCAAGCTCCATAAAGATGATGTAATAATTAGGTCTGAAACAGATGGAAGGCCTATTTTAGATAATACACTCACGAAAATAGAATATGCTGGCTTCCTTCAATTCTATACATTTTAGCCTAAAAAGCTGTAGTTTTGATCAGATGACAATTACTGAAAATAATAGATTTAGCAAGATTTGCACAAAATTTCCTGAGACAGAAGCTCTTCAGTTTTGCAGTACTGCATTTTTGTAGACATTGCTGTATATTCATAGAGCTCCATGTATAATTTCTTGGTTGTGATTCTAGGAAAACACAGTGAAGGAGTACCAATCTTATTGAAACAATCTTCAATCTTTCCATTGAATGTCAATGAGTAGAATTTTATCCCACATAGACTGAAAGACCATGAGCTGCTCTGGTCTCACCCGGGCAAAGATCTGCCAAGTGGATGATGTGGCCTTTATCTACTTTTGATCATGTGTAGAACAAGACTGCACATGCATAAAAAGGACTGAGCACACTGTCCAGCTAATTACACCTCCAAAGGTAAGCTCTCTATTGCAAGTGAGCTTCCAGAATCTCTGTAAGAGAAAAAGGTTCTTTTTGTTCACTTTTCAATGCTCAATTCTTACAAGAGCCCAGGTAAGCAAAGTTCTCTGCTGTTTTCAGCTCCTCTGGCCACGAGCAAGAGCTGGTGTCCCATCTGCCACAGCAGGTCCAAATGGAGTCTGAACTTCACCCCTGCCATTTCTGTCTTAAAGATTTTCCATGGTTTATAGGGACACACCAGCATCATATGGAAATGGTTAGCATGCTGACCCTGGGATCTGAATGATTTTCTTTTCAGAGTGATTGTATGCCTGACCTCTATTCCAAAAGTATTTTAAATGGTAAGAAACATGGATCTTCTGACCTTCTACATATCTGTCTTACTGATGGCTAGTTATGTCTCACACAGTTCTGCCCACTGTGAGGTGGCTTTTTAATATTTACACATTGTGCTACTCAGAGCCACCACAACGCAACTCAGGTCAAGACTAGTGTTGGGGAAAACTGTGTTCAGTGGTTGCATTCATTTGTTTGGAAAACATGCCAGTGTCTGTAAAATCAATGTGCTGATGTATTCTCATGCACAATTTTGCATTGGCTGGTAGGGCTGAAGAAATCCTTCTTTGGACCTATAATGCCCGTCTTTCTCGCTTTCTGCTCCAGGGACTGCAGTCATGTAGTTCAGATCATTGCTTAGATGCAGTATGAATGAGAGCACATTAGGGAAATTATTAGCACTAATACCCCTCTATTTAATCTATAGAGTCACCCAGCTGTGATTGGGCCAGCATTTGCTCCCTGAAGGCCCAGTTCAGCACTAGGAGTACACACATCTATGTTTTACCAAATAAACTTCAGCCTGTGCTTAGAAGATGTCCTCCACAGGGATGCAAGTCTAAATGACATATATACACATAAAATTACTTTATCAGTGGCTAATTTAAATCTAAGAATTTTAAAAGAGAGACATGGTAGCTTTGTTCACTTGAGGAAACATTCAGTGTCTATTTATTATTATGAACAAACCCCAGC
Organism: Nestor notabilis; assembly: GCF_000696875.1. Taxonomy (NCBI): domain Eukaryota; kingdom Metazoa; phylum Chordata; class Aves; order Psittaciformes; family Psittacidae; genus Nestor; species Nestor notabilis. The sequence continues at coordinate 68,146 of NW_009924270.1, read as the reverse complement.
AGATTATAATTACTATTTTCTTTTCTTATTACTGTGGCAATCAGGAATACTGCAGAGAGAAATTATGTGTAGTCCAAAGAGCTTACAAGCCACGCATAAAACGAGGGATAGCAGATAAATGTGATGGAGATGTCAAAGTTGTTTCAGCAGTGAAACTGATGAATAAATGCTTTATTTTCCTTCTATTATTAAAAAAAAAAAATAAGAAAAAATAAATCTCAGAGTTGAACACAGTATTGCATCTAGACCCAAATGAGAGCTTGTTATAGGGGCCTGGAAAAGATGCCAAGGAAATGAAGAGCTGTATTTTTCTCAAAGCTGCTACAGATGCCAGAGCTGACATCGCTCTTACCCACTGGCTCACAAATATGTATTCTTCTTGGCTTGTTCCTGGTAAGAGCTGGGGACTCTCAGCTTCGCCTTTTACTCTACTGTACTCAGTATCAGCAGCTAAACAGCCCCCATGGGACCCTGGTTCTACAGAGGTCTTTGGCGAAGAAAACTACAGGGATATTTGTGTGTTGCTCTTTCCTTCTTACTTTATATAGAACTAAAGCATCTAAACAGAGAGATTCTGCAAGCCAAATTCTTGCTCTCATCTTGTGATGAAACCACTCATCAGGGAGGTGGGAAGGTGTTTCACCACCTGGGCAGTGTGTCCACTATTGGTATTGCAGCATATCAGGCCAGAACTGCAGTTAAGACTCCACAAGATTTTCTGGATTCAGAAAAACCATGAAAACATGTTTAACAACTGAGTGATGGAGCCTCCTAGAATAGGCTAATATGAGATGGAAACAAAAATAATATATATGCATACACACACATATACAGAGAGAATTCTTACTCTCAAGCAAGGCTCTGAGGGCCTTCATGCTGAAAATAAACATCTTGTTTGATCTGACACTGAAGTAGGAACCAACAGAAGGATTCAGAGACCTGACTGAAAGTCTTCTGTTGAAACTGCCTCCCAGGAGCAGAAGAGCAGAGACAGGCTGTGAGGCTTTGTAGTGTTGTAAGTTTGGGACAAGGATGTTATTCATAAGGGGGGTTGAAATCACACATCTAGGTCTCAAATAAGTTTTCGTACATCCTATGTACTACTCCACAGTATTTCTGCTACATTTCTGATGCATGCTTTGTAGAAAAAACTATTTTGATTCAGAAAGCAGTCTTCTCCACTTGCTCCTCATCTGTCAGTTGTGCTGCTAACTGCAGGCAGCGTGCTCATTTAGCACACTGCAGAGATGTGTCCCTTTGTTTGGTTTACAAATTCTTCACCAAGAATGTGTTTGTTATTTGGCGTTACTAAACAGCTGATGTTGCAGTAGCACAATTGAGCCCTGGATTGTTTGCCAGCAGTTTGTAATAAGCCAAGGAAGAGCAACAACATATAATCAAATCCATTATGACTACATAAAAATTACAGTAGAGAAAGGAAATTAAACAAGCAAAAGTATTGCAAAAGTACAGCTAAGAATAATGAAGATAGCTGAGCAATTTGTAAACACTTATTACTGCTTACATAAGGGCCACTTTCCTGTTTACTCTCAAACTGGGGCCTGAACAGACTTTCCTTTTAAGGCTGCCACCAGATAAGGTCAACCTCTGTCAATATGGAATCATATCAGATATAAACTTGTTTCTCAGCAGCTCTCTTAGCAATAATGAATCATTTTCTGAAGTGGCCAAACTCTTGCTTCAGTCCTGACATTCTCTGTTACTGAACAAACAACACAGTTGCAGGTAAGATGATAAAATTGTAGATGAATCTATCAACCTTAGGAAAATTAAAGAGTTAATATAGATAAATCTCAAATTTAAAGGAAAATACTAATTACCATAGATATATAATGGAGAACCAGTATTTAAAATGGACTAATGCAGATATGCTTGTCAGTGAGGAGGGAAGAGAAAGCAGAAAAAGTAAATAACTACAGGCCAGCCACTAGCAGAAAGAAAGCAGGGGTACCAGTCTCCACAGAAGGCAAATGGGAAGGGTGTTGTAAGTCAGCTCTGCTTCCCAGTTCTCCCTTATTTGACATTTGCTGTGGGAGAGGGGTTGGGCAACACCAGCCATCTGCCCTGCACACCATGCTGCTGTGTGGCCCACGCTCTGGCAGCAGCTGTATCTTGCCAAAGTGCAAACACGAAAGGCATGTGCAAGCTCTGCCCAGCCAGAGAATCATCGTGGTTACTGAAAGGCGTGTTTTTAAGGGAATGTCTCATGTGATGATTGCTATAAAATTTATCGCTATAAAAAGTCTGTCTTTCTCTGCCAGCATCTTTTGTGAAAGTTTTAATAGCAGACTTCAGATGCTGTGCAAATGATTTGGTCCTTCATTCTTCTCCACATAGTTCAGTCCTCACCAGATTTTAACAGGCAGGCTGCACTCACTTTGCCTAGCAGAAGCTGATGATATTTCCCTGCCACAGCTCCAAACATGGCAAATGATTTCTTCAGAATAGTGACTCTGAATAGCTGGAAATCTTTACTTTTCCCCCAAGGTTTCCCCTCTGATAATTTTGCCACTTAGGGTTAAAGAACACTTGATAGCATCATAGTATTACAACAGCAACTAGCTGCTGGAGGTACGGGTGAATTAAGCTTATTGAGACTGAAGAGATCAGTTCTTTTCATCAGTACATTTTCACTGAAGTAAGCTGGTGGGAAGCAGTCACAGATCTGTCCCACTGGGGCAGACCCAGTCACACCAAGGGTTCATTTGTTTCCACTCTCCACAAGGTTTTCTGCTCTCATGTACCCAGGCAGTAAAAATCAATTGAAGGGGAATTCTTATTCTTTTTAGGCACAGCCCTATTGATTACAGTCAACGTTACCACTGCCTTCTGGGAAGTAAGTCAATGCCTTCAAAAATTAAATCATGGGGAGGGTTGCTGGTTTTGCAGCGGTTTTCACTTTTCAGGCTTCATAGAAAGAAAACCACGGAGCCTTTCTTCATACAGAGAGAATGGCATGACAGTAACCTTTGTTCAGTGCAAAACCTGAGAAGCTAATTTAAGAACATAGACACACTAACTGCCTTGGAGAGGGGCTCTTCTGGTAAGCTCTGCAAGGGGAAGTGAAGGCGATTAGAGGTCCCATGGGTCAGCAGTTGACCCCAAAGGGAGGTGTAGGACTCCTGCCTGGCCACACAAAATCTGTGGCCTTCCCAAGCCCAACACATCAGCACAGTGAGTGTCCAGTGTACCCCTGAGCCATACTTTAAGGTGAAGCCAGAGCTCCATTCACGCATTATGAAGTGTCTGGGTGCAAGTCCTTTTTGCTGTACAGAGATGCAGGGACAGGACAAATAAAGCCCAGGACAGTGCCATCACCTGCCTTTGTGTGATCAGGATATGAGCAGCAGCCAAAGCTGTCATCGCCTGTTCCTTGCTTGTGACAAGCACTGGGTAGCTGGTGTCTGGAAGGGTGCCTCTCCAGAGAGACCCAGCATTACAGCCTGTGGAAGCACATAGATGGGCTGCAGAAATTATGAAAAATGGGCAATGGAAATGATGGGGCTTCTGCTCATGCACTAGCCCATAGTGCTGTGTTCTGTGACTCCTTTAGCGTGCATTCAGACAATGCCTGTATTCTTGAGGATGTATAAATTAGATTAAAAGTGTGGAGAGAAAGCCTGCCACACAGGATCAGGCTGCTGAGGTATCTGCACCAATAATCTGCTCTAGGACCAGCTGCTCTAAATAAAAGGCTCACAATGCTCAGTAAGGGGCATGTAAGGGAATAAAATCCTCCCTATCTCCTCCCTCATAGAGACTGCTCTGCTTGAAGCTTGGCTTAATTTAGAGACTATTCAGATACAACTTTTTTTTTTCGGGGGGAAGAATTTTTGTGTAGCATTAAAAGAGAAACCAATGAAACATTTTTATGATGGAAATTAATTTGTGCTTATGTATCTTTGTATATTTTGTGAGTATAAGCATCCTCATACACATATTTACTTTGACATAGACCTAAATACATACTCTATATAGTGCAACATGCTCAGTTTCCCACATAACTTACTATGGAGATCTCTACCTATCCCTGTCTTGGTATGCCCTCTCTTCCCCTCTCTCATGACATTTCAATAAAAAGCCAAAATCTAGGGGAAGATAATGATGCTGTATAAACATTAGAAATGTGAATAGAAGGGAGTTTTGCTTACCCAAAACTGTGAGGAATAAAATGAAGGCTCATCAGCTCTATGTAAAGAAGCAGAGTTTCAAGTCAGGTATAAACCTTTCTCAGTGCTAAAGGATATCAAGTTGTGGAATAAACTGCCTGAAAACATAAAAGAATCACATCAAAGGAGGGATTGTGGAGCTGGAGGCTGTGGAAATTGTGGTAGCAGTAGGATGCAGCTAAAGGGTCCCAGTAAAACTGGGTCAGCCACCTGATCCTGCCACCTCCACCTCGGGGTCAGTCTTTACCCATGCATGATTTTATGTGACTTCTGGCTTATCTGCATGTAAGTAAAGCTGAAGGTGAGGTGGATTATAAATAAGAAACAGTTAATAACAAAAGCACAGGAGAAAGGACTACCTGAAACTTGTAAATAACTGAAGTACTTTAAGGCTGGTGTCAATGAGGTTTTTCTAAACTATAGTCCCAAGTACTATGAACACTTAGGATACAAGTTGTTAGAAAACTCCTGTGTTTTGGAAATCAGTTAAGTGTTTTACCACAGTGGCAAACAGAAGGGTAAGCCCTGCAGATTGAGCACATCTGAAACAGAGGTTTGTATTGAAGACAGGTTCCTAATCTATGTGTCAGGTTACTTCAGGCTTTCCTGGGAGAGCTACCAATGTATACATAGTCGATAAAAAGAGCACAGAAGGGGGTAATCTGTAGTTTGTGGTTATTGTATGTTAAGTGCATTGCCAGGTGCCATCTTTCTGCTTAGGGATGTGTTGGTATTACTGTAGCTGTGCTCCTAGGCTGGGAACTGAGCAACTCTAATGCTGGGGAGATTTCCCTGTTTGGCTTGCATTGTAGTTGCATGAATGTTCATCATTATATCCAAAGAGAAGAAATTGCTGGTAAGAAAATTATTTGAAAGGAGGTTCCAAGCACTTTTCTGAGAAGGAAGCTGTGCTAAAAACAAATACCTATTTATGTACACGCATAGTGTGAAGATTATCACCTCAGGAAAGTAGTATATGATGCAGTTAAGCATGCAGAATGCTGCTCCCCACCTCTACATGCCACCGTGGGAATCAGCCTCCTTTCCCCTATAAACTCCTCACTGTGCTGACAAGAAAGGATCTGAAAAGCAGCTGCAGGCATTAAATGAGTTGCACGACAGCCATCACCTACATGCCACTGGGCTGCAGAGACTTTCCATTTTCATATTTTCAGCTTTCCACTCCTGTAAAGAAACATGTTAAAGCCCGAAGACGACTGACTTGCCATAGCCTCATTCGGGCCTTTCCTATTTATCCTACCTTATCTTAGGGGGAATATCTCTTGTAGTGAAGAGCGGGGCTGAGTCTGTCATTAGGATTGTTTACTAGAACATGTGCTGCGCTGCTAAAGAAAACCCAAAGTCACAGAATTGCCTGGAAAACAAAAAGAATACTTAACATAATTCATAGATCTCTCATCAGGCCACACTAATTATAGTCTGTTGCCTTCTGCTCAGACTCAGAAAAAGCAGTATACATGAATATTCAAGTGAAACAAGCATGCAATCCCTTGCATGCTTCTGTGGTTAAAAGGTTGTTTTTAAAAGCTGAAGTAAGCATACTTTCTGTGTGTGAATACGGAGCAGATCGGTACATTTTAATTTCAGCTAAGAATCCAACTGAGAGCTCTGAGTCTCAGAGTATTACCTGAATGAAACACCTCACGTAATATGGTTGAGAATGCTTTCAGCACCTGTAGCTACAGATTGGTGCCTGCCAAGTTTGTCTTTGTTTGAGGAGTAATTGAATTGTTCCCATCTTCCCGGAGATAGATTTGCATGTCCAATAAATTACAGGCACCAGCGGGTAATTAGAGCTAAATGCTGTCATTTACAATTGTATTTATTTAACCTACAATCTTACATTTACAGATGTCTGGACATTAGAAAGTGGGATGGGGACTCTCAAGCTGTTTAAAAGCTTTGGGTCCATGGTGCCTGACTAGATCTAAATTAATGTAACATATTTTCCTTTATATTTCTTACTGTCATGCTTTATATCAGCCCCTTGCATTCTCCCATTCACATTTGGCAGTGGCTGAATCACTCTGCCTCCTGCTAGATGGTTCCTCTATGTCTCACACTGTCTAGCTAGAACCCCTTCTTTTTTCCTCCCTATGATTTGAAAAATATCTCATGTCATGTTGTTCTACCCTGGAAGGTGAGTTTGGTTAGGAGGCTGTGGGTCCCAAAGCTTGGATATTTCGCATAGAAATATGCTTGTGCTGGAGGTTAGACACTTGCATCATCCACTTCTCTAGCCTGGGGTGCTGGACAGCTAGTACCTGCAGTAGCTAAACAGCAGCCTTAATTTTTTAAAGGTTACATTGCTTTTAGCTTATCTACATTTCATTGGGCATAGTGTTACTGGCATTTCATGACATCAGGGTTACCTTTATTCTGACAACAGTACAAAAATACCTATAAGCTGCAACATGATTTAAGCTCTTTATGATGGTTATGCTTAAGGTATAACCTGTAGAAAAATGCAGTTTTAAATTCAGTCAAAAGAGTAAACTTTATCTGGGGCTGTGACATTAATGTGAACACTCTCCCCATTCCCTTCTGCCTCTTCCCAGTCATTTAGCTCAGTCTGAAAAACTCTCAAACTACTTTCCATATGTGATAATAATAATCTTTTATGTTGTATTTTAGGAAATCCTTTTTGTTGAACTGAAAGAAAGCAATGAAGAAGGTAGAACACCTCATCAGTTGTAAACTAGAGATTTCGTGGAGTCACCAAAATGGATGAATAAATAATAAAAACCCAGCATCAGTAGGGAGGTCACTCCACTGGTGTGAGGAAACGGCTTGCTTTATATTTCAGCCCTATCTGTGAAGCTGCTGCTTAGATGTTAAATAACAATATGGTACCTTTGTAAAAAAAATAACTCTTTTTGGTTTTTGACTGTTTCATATTGACAGAATAGCATAAGGAACATATTGGCAGAAAGGGGAAGAAAAGAGCTCATGAACCCTCAAAGGGTAAGTAAGTGAGTCATATTATCCCTTTTGGTGAATATACAACAGTTTATTCCTTGACAAGGAACATTCATTCATTTTCTTTTCTGCATATTTTTCTTGCTGGGTGAGTGGGTAGGCTGTGATAAGGGGTACCTGATTTGACATTGCATGTATTTATGACCTGCAAAGCCTGATATAGAGCAGAAAGTGTGGGTGGAGAGAGAGAGAAAGACTGAGAGCTGTTTAGCAGTTGAATGTAGATGTAAAAGGCAAGAAATCCCCAGCACTATTTGTGCTGCTACTACCAATTTATGGGGTGGCCTTGGGCACTGTTAAAACTTCGCAAGTGTTTTGAGGTGGAAGAGAGCTATGTGTTACTATTAAGATGGCATAATGAGGCTATAATTAGGGTAAAATTGGCTACTTCTCTGCTGAGATGCAATAACTGTTGTGGATGTGAATAAATAAATACACTACTGAAGCTGAAAAGAAAGCTATTGGTCCCTCTGACATGAAAATGAGCCATAAAGCAGTTTTAGTAAGTATTACACTAGAGATAATGTAATACTTTTACATAAATGTTTTCGTATGTGCCAATGTTGTTGTCAAAGGTAAATATACTTTAATTAATTTTAATTTATAATTCCTTCTGATTGAAAAGATTGTTTTCATTCCAGTGCAATTCATATAAACCAACACATTCTCAAGACAGGGGTGGAAACTTCGCAATATTTCCTTCTCACATGAGCATTAAGCCAACTTCGACATTTTATACATTTTTAATTAAATCACTGTGATCTTTGCAAGCCAGTGTTTGGTCTGACAGTTTTTTCAAGCTCGCAATTCAAAGGTAAATGTTTTTAACAAATGTGCACAAAGATGAAAAAATTAATCCCTTCAGTGCTGAGACTGCATTGTCTGTTATCTCTGTTATGAGTAAAACAGATGGTTCATATTGCAAATGATGCATGAATAGAACTGCCACAATATGATGCAAACGAATCGTTGAAACTGGCATTGTGCAGATGAAAAGAGCCTGATGTTAGTAGAAACTTCCTGGCCAAACATCAGTAATGAACATGCTCCTTGATTATGTTTCACCACCTTTTAAAAAGCAAAGCAAGCTCAGAAAAAAAATCACCGGAGGGAAAGATGTCCTTTCAGTGACTGATGGTTTCAAGAAGAATAAACCAGCTCAGTAAGACAGCTCCTGCTCCTGATGCCGATTCCCGTCATCACCTTCGTCAAGTGTATTCACTTAACATCTCGGGGCAGGCCACTGTAACATAAGGGTCCCAGTTTCCCTCTGTTTATCATGTGTCTCACACGCTCAAACCATGCGTGTTTGGGCAGACATTTTTATACAGTGATTGCCACAACCATTACACACTGCTGTAATCCAGAAATTGGTAACATCTGAGGAGCAATAGTTTGATGGGAGCAGTATCTCCCTGAGCTATAACGACCTTCCACATGCACTGGATTGTACAGAATAGACCTGTGAGCATAAAAAAGTCATTACATTTCAGCAGATTTTCTCACCTCACTGTGTCCATGACAAAGTATTTCCTTGAAATACATCACCTCTAGTATACGAGAGAATCAGATCTAGATTCCTCTTCATGTTCCTAGTTTAGAAGAGGACTTGATGAACTTCCAGTCTATTCCTACAACTGCCAATGTTTGTGTTTCAGTGACTAAAAAGAAATACACCCCTAGGCTGGCAGTATGCTGACCAGATTTACGTACTCTTTTCAGTGACTGACTCTTCCCAGTTTTTCCTCCTTCAGAGAAGGAAAACTCAGATTTAATTCAACAAACCGATATGTAAAAATGGGCTCTTGTGTTTCACCGTGGTATTAAAAGTGCATAAGAGCCTTGTTTTAAAATTGAACAGCCCAGTCACAGTCTCACCAGCTTCTCTTTTTTTTTTGGTATGTTTTATTTCACCATTAGAAATCACAGAATATTTGGTGTTGGTTTTGCAAAATAATTAAATGAGTTATTTTTTCTGGTCTAAGTAGGTGAAGGTGGTGAAACACTGGAACAGGTTCCCCAGAGAGGTGGTAGGTATCCCATCCCTGGAAACATTCAAGGTCAGGTTAGACAGGGCTGTTGAGTAACCTGATTTAGTTGAAGGTATCCCTGGTAATTGCAGGGGGTTTGGACTAGATGACTTTAAAAAGTCCCTTCCAACCCAAACCTTTCTATGAGGCACCTGCACAAAATGTGCACAGGTTGAGGGTCTGTTGTGAAAGGTAGCAGAACTACAAGAGACAGTGGAGAGGCTGTGCAGTATTAGAGGTGCTAAAACTGAGATAGATGCATGGCTTCACAACCATGTACCTATACTGGATAAACCTGGGGCATCTTGGACCTTAGTGACCCACAAAGGAGGGCTCCATCTCAACGTGTGCCCTCCAACATCCAGATCAGTAACAGGTGTGATGCTTCAAAGGCTTTAGACATGCACAAGCAAGGACCACAAGGAGAACCTGCACCAGCAGTGCATGATGGCTACCGTAAAAAGAAAAGTCAAGTGATTATAGTGGGTGACCCTATTGAAGGTCACCTAGGCACCCATCTGCCAGCCTGACAGGTAATTGTGAGACGAATGCTGCCTAGCAGGGGCTAGGATCAGTGATGTTGCTGAGAGGGTTCCCTGGATTGTCGAGAGCATGAACTATTACCTGCTGTTACTATTTCATGTGGGTACAAATGACACAGCAAGACAAAAAATAGGTAAGATCAGGGAAGACTACAGAGCTCTGGCGAGGCAGGTGAAAAACACTAGTGCCCATGTCATCTCCTTGTCTATCCTCCCACTTAGAGAAATGAGGACATCCAGAAGCAGACACATAGTGCAGATCAATGACTGGCTTTGTGGCTGGTGTTATCAAGAAGGTTTTGGCTTTATGACAATGGGTTGTGCTTCAGCATTTGTAGACTGTTAGTGAGGGATGGGATCCATCTGTCTGGAAGGAGCAAGAGAATCTTTGGCAGCAGGCTGGCCGATTTGGTTAGATGGGGTTTAAACTAAAGGAGTTGGGGAGTGGGTTACACAGTGTCAATGTTCACGCAGTTGCCTCCTCCTGGGGCATAGATATTGCCAACCAGTGCAGGGACAGATGTTCCTTGACGGCTTCTCAAGGATCATAGGGCTAACCTACATCAAAGGTGTTTATGGTGAATCTTAGACCCCTTCTAGGGAACCTGGTTGTGCAATTACCTCTCTGAAGTGCCTGTAAACAAACACAAGTGGCATGGGGAATAAAGTGGATGAGCTGGAAATCTATATGCGGTTGCAGGACCATAATCTTACTGCAGTTACTGAGACATGGTGGGACAGCTCACACGACTGGAATGTTGTCATGGACAGCTATGTACTTTTTAGAAAGGACAGGTCAGAGAGGAGAGGTGGTGGAGTTGCTCTGTATGTGAGGGAGCAACAGCAACGTAACGAGCTCTACCCAGGGGTAGATGAACAAGTTGAGAGTTTACAGGTGAGAAATAAAGGACAGGCTGACATGGGGACACTCTAGTGGGTTTACCAGAGGCCACCTGATCAGGAGGAGGAAGCTGGTGAGGCCTTCTAAGGGAAAAGAACATATATTTTGCATGCATTTGTGTGGCTTCTGGGAATTTTTCTGCTTTTAACATTCTCTGGCTGTGCCTTGTGCTGAGACTGCCTTTGGTGGCAGCCACTGCACTCAGGGGCCATGCAGGCAGAATCAATAACAAGGCAGTGCTGAGAGGCTTTCCTTGATACAAATTGCTGTAGGTGGGGAAGATAGGGCTTATTTTCTTAGCACAGAAAAGGCTCCCACAGCTGCTGCTGTAAGAGACTGATCATTGTTGTTGCTCTCTGTTCTGGGAAGGGACAGAAGAGCTTTTTGATATTCTTTGGTTTCTGCGGTATAGTCTGCCACAGCAGTTGGCATTAGTAAAACCAGACCCATTCTCATCTGTTCGGAATATGGCTATTATTTCTGAATGCTGATTACTCAGGCAGACTGCAAGGCAGAGCTGTGTGGGTTTCAAAAGCAGGGCAACAAATCATTGTATTCAAGTGGCAATGACACTGAAAATGGAGGCAGGGTACAAGCAACCCACTTAAGGGACCTGGAGATGCTGTGGAGAAAAAGAGTTGAGACTAAAGAAAGCATTTACTCAGCAATTGCTAGACCCCATCTAGAGTACTATGTCCAGCTTTGGCCCCCTCTGCAGTGCAAGAAAGGCACTGATAACTGCAGAGTGAGTTCAGCAAAGGACCTCCAAGATGATCAGGGCAGGAGCAATTGCCCTTTAAGGAGAGGCTGAGAGAGAGGGGCTTCTTCCAAGAGGAGATGTGATGGCTTTGGAGGGTGTTAACAGCAGGTGTCTAATGCCTGCAAGGACATAACTGAAACAATGGAGCCAGGCTATTCATAGTAGGGCATGGCAGGCAGGCAACAGACAGTCAGTTTCCAAATAGGAAAGTTCCTTGTATACATAAGGAAAAACTTTTTCACTGCAAAAGTCAGGCAGCAGAGCAGGCTGCCCAGAGAGGTTGTGCAGTCTCTTTATTGAGAGACTTTTCAAGACCCAACCAGATAAATCCTCCAGCAGCCTGGTCTAAGATCAAAGCTGACCTTGCTTTGAGCTGGGGCTTCAACTAGAGCCCTACTGACCATTCCCACTTGAGTTAGTTACTCTGTGATCCTGATTATCAGTTGCTCCATCATGCTAGATGTAACAGCAGCTCTGCACAGCTCACTACACCTCAGTCATCATCTAAAACTCACTACTACTACACTGATTTCTAACCTCAACAGGCAAATGATCAAGCCTCCAGGCTTTAGGATCCTGCAATACTTTAATTTTCTTCCAAGATAAACCTTGAAAGTTGACCTCAATGTCTTCATTAGAGACACAGCAGTTTAGAGCTCTAGAGAGCCTGAAATAATGCTTTCAACCCACAGGTTTTCCCTATTTGTGGTATATTAAGCCTGAAACCTCCTGCTCTGAAGGTATAGGTCTTCTTAAGGGCAGGCTGGTATTGGGTGCTATACATGGCTTGGCTGGGCCAGAAAAGCCAAAGATTGGGGCGCCAGGAGTAGTCTGAGATGCTCCTTTCCCTCAGACTTTGACAGAGGAAGTTCTGTTAATCTTTTCACCCCTTCTGGCTTGCTGTTGTTATACAGATATAATGGTTTCCTGCTTTAAACCTCCTAATGTAATACAGAAGTAAAGGTAAGCAACAGAGTTAGTGCTATGTAACAGTGTTAAAGAGAAGGAAACAACAGCTAATAGAATTTAAGCACGATAGAAAACATATAAAGGAAGGTAAAGAAAATACAGAAAAAAATGTCTGCCAAATTTAGGACAAGAAAGACTTTTTGAGCCATAGTACAAGCAAATAATGAAAGACCACTTTCACAAAGTGAAACCAGGACCGTTAATAACCATACTAGAGAAAAGAAAGAAGTTGTCAATAGATATTCCTGTTCTGTACTCAGAGAAAAGCACATGATAAGCCTATGCCACCTTAAACATTTTCCAGTCCACTGGAAAGCAAGGAAGGTTCTACCATTTGTTTAAGATGAATGTTTATAAAGCATTAAACCTGGGTATCTTCCATCAAGAGATATTGCCAATTACTTCAATCCTCTGTTGACGGTACAGTAAAAAGGAAAAATGAGTTAATATAGGCAATCACCTTGCTAGCCTGACATATGTCCCTTGGAAAATAATGGAAAAACTGATTTAATTAATAAAGATGTAAATAGAGATAAAAGGTGTTACTATAACTTTATGACAGTCAATGTGATCATATTAAAAACATAAACCTTGCCAGAACAGCTTGATATTTTTGAGAATTATGTGTATGGGTGATAAGCACTGTTTCATAGACATAAAAGATTTCTGTGGTTTAATGTGTTCTGTTTGCTGCCATAGGATAATCTGAGCTTTTTTAGAAAATCAGCAACTGCATGGCAAGGTTGCAAAAATGAGCAATGAGTGTCAACAAAGCTTGGATAAGATGATTTTAGAACTTGCTAAATGGCAGATTGCAAAGCTGTTGCTAACATGAAATTTCCTCTGAATGAATCTGTTTCTAGTGGCGTCCCGTGGTTGTATGTACTAGAAACAACGTTGACCAACCAATTTCATCAGTGATCTGGAAATGAACACAACATTCCTGTTGATTTAAAACAGATCTGTGATTATCACATATGCTGGTGGAATAGAAATAATGCTGAGGACATGACAACTGTACGAAATGGTGATTGGGTGTATGGAGTCTAATGAAATAAAGCTTTTTAATATGACTAGTTACACATGCATAGACTGTAGGCTGTATCTGCAGAGGTGGGGAAGCAGCAATGCTAAGAAGAGTCTCAAGGTTGCCACAGTGCAGAGTCCCACTGTGATGTTCTGGCAATACAAGCTAATGTAATGCCTAGCTACATAAACATGAGATAAACAAGTAGGAGCAGGGAAGTAATCTCACTGGAACTGAAATAATGCATGAAATTCTGCTGTGGGCATCTTGAAAAATACATTGAAACCAAAAGAAGAAAAGTGCAGAGATGATTTAAGGCCTGAAGAGTTTGGAAAATGTTTTACCCTGAGAAGGCCTGATCTATTTATTGTGAAGTAGCTGATAACAGCTGAAAGTAGAGAAAAAGGGAAGATAGGGCATAGAGAATCCTTAATCTAGTGAGAAAATTTTAACAAGAAATAAGAACAGGAGAATAGTAAACTCAAATGTTGGAAGCCAGAAAAGGCTGTAGTACAAGAAGATGGTGGGTTTTTTCAGCAGTCTTTGAAAGAAAATTATTTCTGGATCTTTAAGTCTAGCAAGAAGGAAATATTTTGAAAAGTAGGTTTTAGTCAGCCAGAGGTCAGTTGGTGTGGCAGAGCACAGCCTCCTGAAGCCTTAAGGTGATTAGGCAGACAAGTGCCACTTTGAGAACTTCTCTCCTATTACCCCTTAGGTCTCCTAGAGATGTCCAGTGGATGGACTTGTGAGGATAATTTCATGCTTGTGATTGTTTTTTGTTTAACTGCCTGTAGAGTTTACCCCCAGCAGTGGGGCTGGCTGTGGCCAAGCAGCAACACTTATTACTCATCCTTTTTGTTGCACACTGTATGGTATCACAGCCTTTTTCTGAAATGAGAAGAGCCATGTGTCTCTGTCCCCAGGATTTCCTCTGCTCAGGGAAGAACCAGCAGGAAAATATCCGGCAGACAGAAAAGCTGGAAGTAAGAAACAATTTGGGAAAGAGGTATAAGCCATTGTGTTTTCTCCCTGGAAGCATCCCTCTTCATATTACTAAGACTGGCCTTATTACAGCCATCTCAAGCTGAAGGTAAAGTTACATATGTACTCAGTAATAGCAAACATCAATGAAATGAGCCTTTGGAGCTACCCTTACTGTGTTTGAATACTTTTATTGATGTAGTGGGATGCAAACTTCATTTCCAATAGCAGCAGCTGATGGACCTTAGCGCCAGCCAGGAGAGGCTGCCTCAGGTGGGGGAGAGAAAATCTGAGCTATTCTCAGGTGCTCCAAAATAACCTCTGGAGGGACGGTGATTACAAGAGGGCAGGCAGAGCTAGTACCACTACAGACACTACCCAGCCAAAGTGCACTTTTGGAGTGGCACTTCTTCTGCCTGAATGAAATGGGGATGGGATTAATCCACCTAAATGCAGGTCACTTGTGCTGCCTCGTGACTAGGGGAAGTTCCTGGTCAATAGTGAACAAAGTCCAAAGTGTGATTCAGCCCACCCTAAAATAGGCAACTAAAATAAGGCAGAGGTATGGTCCCTTCTCTGTTGGCTGTGCAGGGAGTTCACTAAGTAGTTCAGCCACAGACTACTGTGCTACAGATGTCTGCCTTCATTAGCTTTTGGGGTCTTATGACCAACTCAATTTCTGCCATCTGTCAGTGCTGAGAAAAGGCCCTTCTGGGCCACAATCACACTCGTTGTGTACCACAAAAAAGAGCAGATGTGATTTCATTGTCTCCCACACACACATTTGTACGTTCACACTAGCTGATGAGCACTTACTGCAAGCAGTGCAGGGAGGCAGTCCAGGCTCTGATCATCCAGCCTTGATCTTTGGACACCACTTATAGGTGAGTGAAAGTAATTTCTGGGGGGTTTTCCTGCTTGTTACAGGCGAGGATTCATCCAGCATTGATAGCAAAAGACAACAGGCTCATTCAACTTAGTAACAGCGCAAACCAAGAAGGACAGTTTGAACTTTGCATCAGAGACGTGGATAATGTGGTGGTAGAGTTTTCCTGTGGTTTCTGGTTATAGACTGCACCATAAAGTTAAGGTAAGGCTGCCACATTGCCAGATCTGAAGTATCACCAGTGTCATTATCAGGTGGCTCAAGGAGGAGTGATGGGCTGGGTCCTGTTGGTTCCTAATTGTCCATTTGTCATATTATTCTATCACTTCTTGCATTGTTTATGAGAAATTCCTGGTGACATATATTTCAGAAAAGCAACTTGCACATACTCACTGGCAAAATGTCTTGCCAAATTCATGAACGACATAAAGTACTGATATATACTAACAGACAAACACTATGTATTTAACTCAACTCTTTAACACACGTGCTTAAAATATGTTCAAACAATAAGTTCACACTTTGAATGAACAATTGGACTGATTTATTTTATACTGGCACATGGTGCCCAGAGAAGTTGTTGCTGTCCCATCCCTGGCAGTGTTCAAGGCCAGGTTGGACGAGGCCTAGTGGAAGGTGTCCCTGCCCGTGGCTTCTGGTTATAGACTGCACCATAAAGTTAAGGTAAGGCTGCCACATTGCCAGATCTGAAGTATCACCAGTGTCATTATCAGGTGGCTCAAGGAGGAGTGATGGGCTGGGTCCTGTTGCAGTTCAATACCAGGAGTTGATAACAGCATTACTGGAAGATTTGCGCTGAGCCCTGGTACTACCCATGCTCTGTGAGACACAGCAGTGTTTTTGAAAGCTATAAAACTAGTCAAGTTCTTGAAAGCATCTCATTATATCCCATATTGGGAAAAATATCCTCTCTACCAGGGATGGACTGTAAAGCAGTTTCACAGAAGCCAGGATCAGTTCAAGATTCCTAGCATTTGCAGGAGTTGGATAAAATTTTATTTACATGAGACTATTCCTTTGCAAATCGAAGACCATAGTTACAACGTGATAGAAAAGAGGAGGGGAATTTGTACTTGACTAAGAGAGCATAATCTGATAACAAAGCAAAGCCTACGACTTGCAGATTTACACAGTTCAAACAAATCATGAACTGCCCAGAAAACCTCTTAAAATGACAGCAGTGCCAGAAGTGGGCTAACAAATGAGTAGCCATGTAAATAATGTCACTGTAGGTGTCCTCAGAAGGAGCCCTTTGACACTTCGAGAAACTTCAATCAAAACCAGAACAACTATAAATTTTTACATGGAAGAGGACCTTAGCTTCCTAATACAGAAGTAACACATGATCTAAAATAAATATCTTTCTCTTTCTACCCTACATCTTCTGCCTTCCCCTGTGATTCTTGCTTTCACGTCTTGGCTAAGACCAATCTAAGAGTCAGTTGTAAATATCCTTTCTCTATTGTCACATGCCAAGGAGATGCCAAGTGGCCACTATGCTTAAAAACATCTTCACCTTCTGAGGCTAGGCACGGAAGATGCGTGACTGAAAGAACCCAAGTGCATGCATTATTTCTGCAGTGAAATAAAACCGGCAGCAGTCATACTAGAGGGAAGCATCATGTTGATGGTACCAAATAAAAGGGGATGACTTTACATGGCAAGTACAGTATAGTGAAATAAAACCGGCAGCAGTCATACTAGAGGGAAGCATCATGTTGATGGTACCAAATAAAAGGGGATGACTTTATACGGCAAGTACAGTACGTCTAACAGAAACATGAAACAGGACCCTTTGACCCACACCCTGTAAAGTAAGACCCAGTCAGCAGGCAGTGGATGGTATGCACGGGCAAATCAGAAGTGACATGCAGGATCTGTTCCAGTGGAAGTGGATGTTGGACTGGGCTTTGTTACATGCAAGCCCCACTGTACTGTTGTGAACTGTGGAAATTGTTAATGCAACTCTGGCGCATGGCCTTTACCATTTGAGTTTATTCCCAGATGCATTTTCTGGAGTCGAGATGCTGCTTACACGGCTGCAGTGCAAAGGTAAAACCTTTTTCCCTGGGAATTGGTTTAATTTTAGTTCATTTTCCCAAAGCCTTGCTCTGTGTGATTTCCTCCTCTGCCGTTTGCCCTCTATGTATTTTTCTCTCTTCCCCCAAGTTTTGCATTATTGTTGCTGTGAGATCCCAGTGTGATCATATCCAACATTATTCTGTCTGTTTTATCTTCCTGACTGCCAGTCACAGCAAATTCTCACATGAAGGAGGATTTGTGAAGAGACCGTCATCCCTGCATGTTGCCTCTGACTTGTTTCCTTTTTTCAGTTCCTGCCACAGCTCCTTGTTGCTCAGTCTCAGTTGTCTTCCCCCTGCTTCTTGAATGAAGACACCTTCAAAGCTGTTGCTCAGCATACAGCAAGGGAGACAGCTTCATCTTATTAGCCTCTTTTAAAAGCGATAGCTCTGTGTACAAAGCTTTTTCCCTTTTAAGTCCCTCCTTCATTTGCAACTTGAGGTGGGGTCCTCATTTCTCAGTCCAGCTTTAGAACCTGGGACTTGGAGAGAGCTGATGTTGCTGAAACCTTTCCCTTAGCCACCTTTGCCTTGATCTGGAAAATTTATGTTCTCCGGGTCAAATCTAGTAAATGCCTCTAGCCTGATTGTAAGTATGTGTCCCATTCCCAGACAGGTAAGAGCTTGGAGATAGTGATCAGAGGATTAACCAACCTGCCCCCATGAGACTCCAGCAAGTCAGAGGTTTTACTGCAGTCCCACCTCCTAACCTGTGGTTCTTCTCACATCAGCCATGTCCTCAGCTCCTCTGTTTAAAATCCATTTGTTCCATTAAAGAATTTGTTAGCATAAGTTAAATAAACCCCTTTAGCCCCTTCTTTAGACTATCTCTCATTGATGAGACTTGGTTTTTCCTTCTAAAAAAGAGATGCCACAAATATCCTCTCACTTCTTAATACTACAGCCCTTGTTTGCAGCCCCTTCCTCAGAGCCAGTGGCATTTCCTGGTGTGGATGTGAGGGACAGCCAAGCTCCTCAGGGTCATATGGCTGCCAGTCAAGGTAGCCCTCCCAGACCCACTCCCATGCTGAATCATCCACGTCAGGGAGCAGCAGCAAGGGGCAAAACACCTGCTTAGTAAGGTACTCTGTGAGAAGTTTTTTCCCCTCAACAAAGTGGAGAAGATGCTGACGTGATCTTCACTGCTCCTTCTAGGGTTCACAGTGGAGCTGGAATTTATTTTTAGCTCTCTCCCTCTTTTTTTGGCTATTTATTATTTATCTCACAGGTTGGGAGAGGTCACCCTTGCTTACCACTCTGAACTTTCAGGTAGTCAAAGACTTCAGTTCATGTCTTCCCCTGCTTTGATTAGGTATGGTCCAATAAGCCTGACTAATCTTGGCAGACTCCCAAAGCTTTTTTTTGCTAGAAAATAAGCCTAGTGCCCACTATTTTATCCCCAAGGTATTTCAGGTTTCCAGACAGCTTTCAAATTTGGGATTAGGAGGCATAAACAAGCCAGTTGATTAATTACAAGAGGTATTTTGTACACCAGATTCCATTTTTCAGCAGCTAAGGAGGAGGGAAACCTCCTCATCTGCCAGAAGTGTGCCTGTTTGCTCATGCAGCTACTTAGAACAAGAGAAAGCTGCTCTGTCTTTAAAAACCCTGTTAACAAAGAGGAAAGATTTTCCAGTACTGTTTTCCTCCTTTACATGCAGAAGAGAGTTACTCCTTAAAACTGGAATCATCTCATTCCCCCAAGTGTATCCATGGGGAGTGGGGAGGAATTACATCCCCTTTTCTTTAGTAGGAGCCAAGCTCTTCTAACCTTGGCCTAGAAAACTAGGTTTGAATTTCTGGTATCAGTAAGCATGCCACATCTGTCACAGCACGGAGGGCACAACCGAAGGTGGACTTAGAAGCAATTACATTGTCCGGTATTTGTGACCTCCATGAAAGATGGATGGTTTGTGGTTCACTCTGAGACACTAGCTAGCCTTTAGAAGGAAGTTTACTTTTCCTCCTTAGTCTTTTTCTAGGCAGCAAAGACTTAGTTCACTATCATCTGGTGATCTCCAAAAGAAAACATTTCGAACCCATGTGCAGAAAGGCAAGAAGATTCAAACAAATTTCCTTCCCCCTTTTTTTTCCATAAAAGATTCTTCCTTACTTATAGGCACCGAGTCCCTGCTGAGCTGGCTTCATTAAAACCATAAGAAATGTCTAACTGGTTTGAGGAAGCAATGAAGAATGAGCAGCATGAGTCTAAAGAGCAATATGCCCACCCCTAGTGTCCTTGCCACCCTTGTAGGTGCAGTCTGCACTTCCTCCATCTCACCAGCAAATGAAAATGTTAGGAATGACTGAATATTAAAAGTTGAAGAACTCAGAATAGATTAATGGCCTATGCATAATAGTGAGACATACTTGAAGAAAAATCGAGTACCTTAAAAAATGAAGTTAAATTAGATAAAATTCAAAATCAAAGAGGATACTGAGTGAAACATATTCCCCTTCACTGCCCAACCCAGCTCTGCTTATATAAATGTCAGAAACCCATGCACTGGGAAAAAACCCCTATGCCCTCTAAAGCAAGGTAACAAGCTAGACATGGAAGACCATGCTGATGAAGACACTGCATCCATATTTCAAGTGCTTTCATGACTGATGATGACAGATCACTACCTGCTTATGAGTGGTATAAGAAAAAACTAATTGTCTTCCCATGGGCATCAGAAAACAAGGCAGTGAAGCATAGATAATATGGTTGGCAGAAATCTTCTCTGGATATTTAATAGGACATAACTTTAACTTGTATATATTAGAATAGCATCATTGCCTTTATATTAATTATCTGCCCCAGTATATTAATGGTTCTATTCTTCTTTTTTAGTGGACATTCATAAATATTTTAACAAAGAAATCCCTAAAAGAGCTGTCTTAAACCAATGGACCAAAACAACTCAACTCACCCCATAGTGGAAAAAAATATCAGAATGGTACTCAGGGATTCCAGAAACAGCATGGTTAACTCAGCCTGGGATTGATTTGCAAGAAGAGCGAAGATTCAGGACATGGTTATCACTGCCAGAAGGACATGCATGCCCATTCTTGAACCTCTAGCCTCTCTGCATGCACGTTTCTGTGTACTAAGCAAAATCCAGTAATAATATTCTAAAATCACTCCCCAGTATGATAGGACCATGGAAGTGTTTAAAGTATGTTAACCATCACAGAGCAAGCACCTATCTAATCCTTTACTTGGGTTCTTCTATTGACCATAACTGTTTCTTCCTTGGTATTCTCTCCAAATAATAAATTCTAAATATAAAATGCTGTATTTGATGGGGACAGATGAGAAATCAGGGATAGAGAGTAGTGGTTGTCATACTTCTCAGCCAGAAACTACTAGCTTGATATGTTCTTACCCACCTAATTGCCTCTCCTTGGACTTGAAAGCAGGCCCCCAGACCTGCACATTTGTAAGCCATAGCAATAATGTCTAGGAATAAACCCTTTTATTATTTCTTTGGGTATTGAAGCTTGCTTCAAAGATCCACATCATTCTCTCCTATATATTACCTACTTAAATATTGGCAGGACCTTGTATCTCCTGTCCTTCAATCCACTGGAAATTCCTCTGTTCTTAATGAGGTGTCAAAAATGATTGATAATTCCTCTGTAATTATCCCTGCCTACTTGTTAAGAACATTCAGGTGAGACTATCTGTCCTTGCTCACATGTGAGCATTTAGTCTGTCACCATCATTTTCTTCATTCTTTTTCACCAGCCCAAACAACTGCTTCCTTAATTGTTTTCTCACTTTCTAACCAGATGTATTGAAAGTACAGCTTTGAGAACACAACAACAAATTCTGTACTTGCACATACCTTGCTTGCAAAGCCTCACTAATGTCAATAGTAAGTGCAAGATACAAATCAGAGCTCATCAGCCTTAGAGAAATGTACTTTTGTACGCTTCTGTCTATTACCTCCAGTTAATGTTTGGTTCCCAAATGAACTTTGATTTCTGTGCTTTCACCTGATATGCCAGTCTGAAGGCCAAGTTTCTATATTAGAAGCCACATTCTACCTTTTGATAGACACAGTTTCACTCCTGAAGGCTTTTGTTTGAACTCTGTGCACGAAGCAGAAGGTAGAATCAGATTTACAAACCAAAACCTTAATTTAGTGTGGATGGAATGCTCTAGAGCACTGAATTTGCAATGAAAAGATAGATACAGTTATGTACTTTTGAGGCAGGTAAAGAAATTCTACCCATTTATTCAGATTATGGTAGTCTGGAAAATATCATTACAAATTGTCAGAGGCATGAGTGGGGCTGATAAAGCCCATTTTCACTGAAAATTAAGTTTAAAATAAATGTTGATGTATAGGATATCAGAAAATCTATTGTGGATTTTATCTTCATAGGAAAGTGGTAGACAGTCAAACAGACACAAATCCATTTACTTCAATTTCCCCTGATTGTAGGTAAGAACCTTATGACTGCATCAGTTTATCACTGGACTTTTATAAGTATAAATTGCTGTTTATCTGAAATAACTGAAAAATTTAAAGTATTGAAACTGAAGAGCAAGGAAGTACATGACAAATTTAAAAGCATCAGGTCCAATTCTTAGGAACTCGGTAGAAATCTTTCGATAAACTTTAGTGCACAGAAGCATCCATACAATGTATGCATTCATGCATAAGCATACCAAGGCATATGTAGAGGGCACTTCATCCTGGTATTAAAGATGAAGCTTCACTGATCATGTTTATTAGGTGCTCTCCAAGTAGGCTTGTCTCACCTAGTTTTAGACATTTAAAGCATAGACTTCTGTAATCAGTAACTCACTGTAGTCTCCCTTCAGTCAATGCAATAGAGATAGGCATGGCCTACCTGTCAGTTAGGCATCGCCTTCAGAAGAGGAGGGATCATGCTCTAAAGCATCTCTTTTCCTCCCACTTGATAGCTAACTCCATTTGGTCAAAGGATCCCTTCAAAGTCCATCTTCTGCTTTCAATTTGATTTGATGTTAAATCTAAACTGGTCATATAGAGAGAGGATTTTCCTTGGTTGTTTCAAAAGTCTGATTAGGGTCAGAATAGGGATCTGGGCAAGAGGCTAATGCTTTTCTTTTTTATTGTCTTATTTGTGGAATAGGAGTGCTTCTACTGCTAAGAGATGGAAATACAGCTCTTAGCACCCTTGCTGCCATTCTAAAAGGGAATCGCTATGACAGTATGTCCTGTTTAATGAAATGTGCACTAGAGTTTATTACATTATCCTTTTAAGACCTATTTTTGCAGTTCAGCTGGAGCAGTATGACAAATGGCTACAGTTTCACTGCCATCCTTATTTTTTCTTTAAGTTCACCCACATCAATCACTGATTGGGTTTCCTGATTTGGAGTCCTGAAGGTTTTCAAGATTTTTTCAACCTATCAATCAGTCATGCTAAATGTCCATACCCAAACACAGCTTGTCTGACCAGTGGCACAGATCACTATGCATCATGCACTTCTGCCCTGGGCAAGTCCCTAAGCTCTCCTTCTATCCTAATCCAGTTATCCCTAGCACAGATGAATCCTGCAACCATTTTAACTACTCAGTTGGTAAGCAGAGAAGGATCCAGCATTGGCACAAATGTGAATCTTGTACATACCACTTTTTTCCCACAGAACTGGAGAAAGCACATTAAACTACCATTGCTGGTTGGAAGGATGCTCTGCTGATATCAGTATGCCGCTCTGCATAAGCAGGAGGACCTGCCTAAAGTGATCAGCTTCCATTTTGGTAATTTTTGTGATGACAGTGATGATTTTTGTATATATATACTAGGCACTGAAAAGGAGTGTTTAGATGATTTTTCAAAACATCTAATGACCTTGATTTGTATAAAGAAAAGCCAGAATGTTTCATTTACATGAAGCCAGGCCTGGGAATATGCTATTGCAGAACAGACATTTTAAATACCACTTCCCTGCACAAGTCAGGTGGTGATTTTTCTTTGTTTTTGTAAAGCTCAGAAATCATAGAATGGTTAGGATTAGAAAGGACCATAAAGATCATCTAGTTCCAACCCCCTGCAACAGACAGGGACACCTTCCACTGGACCAGGTTGCTCAAAGTCCCGTCCAACCTGGCCTTGAACACTGCCAGGGATGGGGAAGCCACAGTTTCTCTGGGCAACCTGTGCCAGCACCTCAGCACCCTCTATATCTACACTGAAACTTTTAAACCACTTTTAGCTTAAGGCTTAACTTAACCACTTTGATGCTTTCTTTATTCACTTCAGGTTTTGCTCTTGGAACAGACATCTTGGGAGGTGGGAGATCTTTCCTTATGTTTTTTTAAAAATTTACATAAATCTGAGATGAAGCATGAAGAGCCAGTACAGATTAAATTGGTGCTTGTTATGTCTTCAATAAAGGCAAGAATTTTCTGGAACTTACTACATTCTTACCATGAAGGCCAAACTGTTAGAAACTAAAGACATTCCAAGTAGGAAGAAAAAAGATACACACTCATATCGGCACGATGAATCTCCCCGCATACACACCTTGTAAACTCAGCCTGAAGCAACTACTTTGTACCTCATGTTGTTTGTGGGTCATAATACCCACATAGTTACTGCAGGTCCCCTGCAGTACCATAGCTAATGAGGTGCTGATAATGTATGCTCAGAAAACACCACCTCATTGAATGTAAGATTTCAGGTCCCCCTGCACTAAGAACACAACAGGGAAGGTAGGTGCCCAAGGAACAACTCTGACACCTGCTTTGGGCATCCCCTCGGCCTCTGGCTTTCATGCAAGGCTTCGACTGCAACTCAGTGGAGCAGATGCTGCCTGGCACTTCCCAGGCCTAAGTCCTCAGTGAATTATTACAGATATTTGTAAGGTGCAAACATAAACTTTCCACTCTGTTAATTGCAAATTATTTAGCTGTTGGCAGATAGTTACTGCAAAAACAGGCTTTGGAAGCATTAGCAGTAGAGTAAATAATGATGAGAAGGCAAGTGTTTTACCCTGAAAAAATAGCATGTTATTCAACTATCAGTGTGACTGAAATATTGTTTAACTTCAGCACTTTCTTGTTTTAATTAAACATGCCCCTTTCTTGCTTTCTTTCACAAAGAGAATGTCAGCTAAGAAGTATAATGATTTAAAAAAAAAAAGAAAAAGAATTATTCAGATCTGCTGAGGACAAAGAAAGACTTTTTTTTTCTCAGTCAATTCACAGTGAGTCAGTCTGTCAGGGCCAAAAATTAGCACTAAGTGAAAAGAAACCCAAATGGGTAATTAACAGCAGTAACAGCAACACCAGGGAAAGGAGCTCAAAACAACAGAAACATAAATGTTCTTCAGGTGCTGTCTTTGTTCAGACTGGCTGGAAAATGAGAGCAGGGCACTTTTTCTTCAGAAACTCAAAGTGAACCATTTACCCTTGCAACATAACTCACTCCAACTTTATTCTCAGGTCTTAATCTTAGACACCCACCTTCATAATCAAATTTGTAATTGCATGATATTGCTGTTGAGAAAAAGGTAATAAGATAAAATGTTCCAAATGTGCCAAAATCAATGCCATATTTGGGAAGAAGGCTTCAGCTATCACTGGTAAAAATTTATAACCATTACTCAGTATTTTGTTCCTATTTTCCTCTCTGTTGTTTCTCAGGGTATTAGATGTTAATGTCATAAAATCATAGAGTCAACTAGGTTAGAAAAACCTTTAAGATCATCAAATCCAACCTTTACCCCAGGACCACCAAGTGCACCACTAAACCATGTCCCTAAGGGCCTCATCTACACTGTTTTTGAACACTTCCAGGTATGGTGATTCCACCACTTCCCTGGGCAGCCTGTTCCAATGCCTGAGCACCCTCTAAGTGAAGAAATTTTTCCTAATATCCAATCTAAACCTCCCCTGATGCAGCTGGGGGCTGTTACCTCATCCTATCACTTATTACTTGGGAAAAGACAGCCCATTCTAGTACATTCTGGCCAGCTCTTTCAAGAAATGCAGAAGCTGGAGATAAGGAAGGGAAGGCAGCCTTTGATGTCTCCTCCTGGTGCTAAGGATCCCTCATGGCTTTACAGTAAATATTCTTTTAAACATGGTTTTGCTCTCATCGAAGGTTACTTGCCTGCAAAACATTCAGACTAAGATGGCATCTTACCATTAATCACCTCATTTAAAAAAGAAAGTATTTTCCTTATGTGCTTGAGGATTTTGCCTTAGCTGGGGTTCACTCATAGGTCTCCCACTAGCATTTTCTGCTCAATTAGTTCTTCCAAAGGGAGTGTTGAATCTACACAGATATTGTGTAATCTGGGTTAAATCAGGAAACAGTATAATGAGAAGCAGTTACATGGGGAAGGGAGGTCAAAAAAAGCAGCAACAGGAACTCAGAAAATATGAGGATATAAATAAAAGGACAGGTGCTATCTTCAGTCATGTAATGTGATGGGGAGTCAGTAATTGACCTAAAAATAGAGGAGACTAGAAGAAAACATTCTGAAAAGCACAGCAGAGGCCATAAGCTCAGCTGGTGTAACTCAACATACTTCCACAAGAATGAGTATAGAAATGAATCACTACAGCAGAATAATAAGAACTTACATATTTATAGAAGAACTGGCAAAAATACCACTTGTCAGAAAACATTACTCAAAGCTAAAGAGAAATACTTATCAAAGCAGATCACAATTTGTGATCAGAGCTGTGATGACTATATTATGCTTACAGTAAAGGCAGGCAATGCATAGACTAGGTTAATTTTAAATACAAGTGAAGCAAGAAACATTTGGTAACTATGATACAGATGGTAACAATCCTAAAAAAAGAAAGGATCATGTTTATATTTTCCTCCATGGCAGTATTTTTGGAATGACAATGGCTAAATCAGAACAAATACTCAAGTGGATCATGCTCAGCTGGATATATATCTGATCAGATTTCAAACCTTGCCAGTTCTGCCTTGGATATAATTATCTTGGGCTCTGAAGAATTACTGAAGGAATTTTACTTATCAGAGGCAACTGGTGATTTTAAAGGATGGGCATTCCCCATCACTCTATGGACAAAAGGACACTAAAGGCAACGATTGCCTCAGACAACCTAAACCTAAATTTTAGCTGTCTTGCTTTGGAGTAAGATATTATCAGATCTCCATTTTCCCCTGTTTCAAAACATGCTTAGCTTGTTCTGGATCTCATCCTGGGCAATTTCACTCTTGAGAAAACTTGAGAGACAGAATAGATGAGGAAACGCTAATTTTCTCCTTGGTTGTTTTTTTTTTTTCACTTGAATAAAAAAACTTTCATAAAGTTGAAGAAATTCTTCTCCAAGAGGAGTAAACAGGAGGAGAAACATGCTTTCTGGCTGGTATCCTGAAGACCGAGAATACTGCTAAATCTGGGCTTTAATCACTGACATTTTATGCAACCGTCTATAATTAAAAGCAGAGTTTTCACCCAAAATGTATCTTATGCAATCAACATATGTTTTGTGCAATTGAGCTTAACTGTTCCTGTTCACTGAAGGAGCAACTTCACTCCTGGAGAGTTGAGACTGGACCATTTCCTTACAATGCTGCAATGCTTCAGGAAACCAAGCTCAGCATTACCACTGCCACGCTCACAAAGGCTGTGTGTGATACCCTTGTAAATTAGCATAGAACTGTGATTTTTCACAGTACTGCATAGATTTAAGCCTACTGAGACTGTGACTCCCACTTAAGCAGGACCATTTGACTGCTGAGACTTCATGCAGCACCAGGATAATTGCATCCAGAAGTGGTTTTCTCCCACAATGCCTAAATGTAAAGCCCAGTAGTGGAGCCAGCTCCTCAGATGTATTGCTGGGTCACTGTACCCGTTTTGCACATTCACAGGTGAGCAGCCCTGTAGGAACCATTTCAGAACGGTGCACTTCAGTACAACAGAGAAATGATAAATGAAAGAAAGTGCTGTTTTCTGTTTCAGTGAGGCTAAAGAGTGCACAAAAATCACACTTTAATTGAACATTTTAATGGCTTTGAAAATATGTTTATTCACAAAATGGAGTTCCAGCCTTCCCAAAGATCAATGAAAGCTGGATGAGGGTATAATTTCTTTAAGTACCAGCACAGCCAGAAAGCGTTATGGAAGCATTATGGTTATTGGCTTTCAATGGAAGCCAACAAATTTTAAACCAGCTCAACCAACAGCTTTGATTCACTATATTTGGTTTGTAGCTGAATAGGCTAAACAGGAATAAAACTGATACATGTGCCTCAAGGTTACAAGGTAATTTTTCAACAGAGCAGAAAAGTAACATACACAGGTTCTTTTCAGAGGGAAAATAAAAAGGCAGGCAGATTTCAACACTTCTTAGAGCTGTTTGCAAAACATCAACTTTTGCAGGAAAAAAAAGTCAATTTTTTACACATCATTTTGTACCAGCTCTCCTCAGATGCTTAGAAATCTCTTTTAAGAGCCAAGCAGGGAGTTGGCACCAACTTCAGTTCTGTGCTGTAACATCATGGAACAGTGAAGCAGGATAATATAATAACAATCCTTCTTGTTCTCTTAATATTTTCTCCTTTGTCTGTTTTGCCCAGGAATGTCCTAGAGGTTTGTTTTCATTATTTCCTTGTTGCCTGAAATACTGATGTGTTGCTGATCTGATTTGTGAACCAACTACCTTATCCTCCAACAAATGTGTCATCAGCTGCCACTGCAAAGCTCACAGGATGCTGCAAAGTTCTTTGACAACCAGCAAAGATGTATTGATGGTTTGGTTGTTTATATTTAATAATTTTAGAAATATCTGAAACCACACTAGTCCCACACTGTGTCACCACTTTTATTACATTCTGTTAATGCAGAATTTGTTCAAGTCTTTGCTAGATTGAGCCTGAACATACATACATGAATATACCCCGCCTTCTGTGAACAAGAGTCTTCTTATTCTTTACTGGAAACTCTGCTATTAATCTTGCAAGTGGTCATGAGAAATGCACTAAGGATTGTGCAGTGGCACAGAAATGCTAAGGAAGCCTCACTGTGTGTTTATACTCTACCAATAGAGACAGGGGTGTCTGAGGCTCTGCAGCAATGTGAGATCCGATTAGCAAATCTGTGCAAATTTCTTTGGTTAGTAATAGGCAAACTCCTTCTGACTGGTGAATAAAAAACATTACAATAGGATTGTTTGAAATCCCACTTATTAAGCATTTACCAGTCTCTGGGTTCTCCATTTTGACAGAAAACCCTGTCTTAAATGTTGACATTGCACTAGAACAAGATTATTTAGTGAAGTCACTGGTGGAGCTGGGGATGTTTTGAGACAGGTTCTTAAAACAAGCAATTGTTTAGTAAATGGTGTTCTATGCAAGACCAATATTAGGAGGATGATGAACACTATTTGTGCTCAAAAGTTGAAAACACTGTATTTATTTAAACAGCAACAGCATTGTTTTTGTTGTCATAATATAAGGCCCCTGGCAAGGTGTGTGGGAGAAGCTGACATGTTTTTGCAGGCCAACTGACATAATTGGGAGAAAAACAAACAAGCAGTTTTTTGCAGTTTCTGCAGTTTGCAAGAGCTTGTCTTTTGGGTTTTCTCCACCCCTTTTTTTTCTCAGCTATATCCACAAGTCTAATGAAAGACAGTACCTTTTCACTTTTATAACAGGCACATTAACAGGGGGAGAGAAAATGCAAATGTGCTTGAGGACTTAGAGAAATGTAGGATCTTTGATAATCTAATCCAAAACCAACCAATAAAACAGAAATCCTTGTGCGAACTTTAGTGTTCTATTATGGTAGATAGATAAAATCAGGAAGAGCATGCTGCGTTGCCTTTATCTAAAGTTTCCCACTTGCGTTGCTCAATGGCATACCCATAACTAGTAGTGGAACATCTTAGCAGATGTTTCCAACATTGACAGATCTTGGGCATGAGAAAATAGTCTAGAAAGCTGGGTACATCAGGGAACCACATAAAACAAAGTTTATCTCAATGCTAAAATTCTACCAGAGTGTACTTTTTAGCCTAGTCTGTCTTAAGGTATTCTGATGTTTCCCCAACCTCTTTGCCAGGATAACTACGAAAATGAGAGGAAGGTGAACTCAGAGACTCCCACACCTTGTAGCAAGCTGCAGAAGTTTGTCTCTGAGCAAACAAGCCATTCTGTCATCAGCTACTTTTGAAGAGGTTGCAGATGCACAAATTGATCTTCATGATGAATCTGACGAGCAAAATGGAAGCACTTCAGTATGTCACCTGTTTCTAAAGCTAGACTTCCCTTGCCAGCTGCTTAATACATTAGGATATGATGTCTGACACCAAGAACTTTAGTTGTAATGAGTGGCCAAGCATTCA
The DNA here is from genome assembly GCF_000696875.1 of Nestor notabilis. Lineage (NCBI taxonomy): Eukaryota > Metazoa > Chordata > Aves > Psittaciformes > Psittacidae > Nestor > Nestor notabilis. The sequence goes on along the minus strand of NW_009924270.1, from coordinate 38,435 downwards.
GATACCCTGAGCCCTTAATCCTCATTCAAGTCACTGAAGTAAACGTAGTTTTTCCCTGGAGACAGCCCTAGAGAACACGTTATAAAAGCAATGTCCTCTCTTTAAAAGTGAACATTAGCAAGCTGCACTTGTTTTAGTTCTTAAGGTTTTGTTCTCTCAAGGCCCAGAGCTCCTCTACCCACATGCAAGAGAGGTATAGATAAGACATTGCATTTAGAAAACAATGTCCTCAAAACATGTAACTCCTTTTCTGAACACACTTATTATTATTATGGGTCTGGCATGAATTGAGGAAAATAGACTGTTTTGTAGAGCCTGGATTTGCATATATCAGCAGAGCCCTCCCTCACTGTTGGACCCTACTGGAGCTTGTCATTGTTGTTTATTAATCCAAAGGAGTGAATCTTCCTTCAGCAGCTGCAAGGACGAAAAAAAGCAAAATGAAAAGAGAAGAAACATTTGTCACAAACATCCTCACACCTGGGGGTGATCTGGGAGATAAACCAGCAGATCAAACCTGACAAATTTGGTGTCCTTCTATGATGGGGCCATGGCACTGGTAGATCAGGAAGAAAGATTGACATTATATACCTAGACTCATGCAAGACGTTTGACACTGTCCCACACGGCATTCTTGTCTCTGAACTGGGGAGACATGGATTTGGTGGATGGACTGCCCAGTGGATAAAGAATTGGCTGGTTGGTTGCACTCAAAGTGTTGTGGTCAATGGCTTGCTGTCCAAGTGGAGACCAGTAACAAGTGGTGTTCCTCAGGTATCAGTACTGGGTCTGGCGCTGTTCAACATCTTTATTGGTGACATGGACAGTGGGATTGAGTGTACCCTCAGCAAGCTGATCAATGACACCAAGCTGTGTGGTGCAGTCAAAATGCTGGAGGGAAGGGATGCCATCCAGAGGGAGCTGGACATGTTTGAGAGGTGGCCAATATCAACCTCATGAAGTTCAATGAGGCTCAGTGCACCTGGGTTGGGGCAATCACAAGCACAAGTACAGTTTGGGCAGAGAATGGATAAGGAGCAGCCCTGAGGAGAAGGACTTGGGGGTGTTGATTGTTGAGAAGCTCAAAATGCCCAAATGAATCCATATCCCCATGCAGAGCATTCTGTCCAGGTAGTCATCTTACCTCAGCCTCTCCCAGTCCTTCCTTCCCTCTCTGCAGAGAGCTCAGGGCTTCTCCCATATACGGACTACCAGGTTTCTGGGGTTTACTGGCTTTTCCAGGCGTTCCTGTAACCCCTTCCTTCTAATCAGGTCCTTCTTCATTCACCCCAGCTACTCTTTTCTCACTGGCAGCATAAGGAGCAGATTCCCATCACCCCTTGCCTTGCCCCTCTGCCTGGCCTCTTCTCTCTGGTAGGAAATGAAGTTTACATGTGGAAATGCAGAGTGTCTGGGGCAGGCAGGTAGTTTACTATTGAAGGACACAGAGAACACCCCTGTTTGCTGCCAGGCAAACAAGGTGTGTCTTGCTCAGAGGCAGGTGCCCGCTGGTTAGGGCAGGGATGTATCAAGAACTTGGCTGACTCCTTGCCCTGGGGACGTGGCCTCAGACTAAAACCTGGCAGGTTTTGCAATGACATATAACATGCAGTAATTAAGTGCTTCTGCATTATGCAGCACTAAGTAATGATTTAATTACTCTGCCCTCGTTTTTATGGAAAAGGTTCCAGTATTAGGTCAGTAAGAGAACAGAAGACAAAATAATCACAAACCTTTTATATGAGTATTGGAACAGTACGTGAGCACGGTGAGGACCTCTGACCCTCTCTGACACTCTCCAACGAGCCTTTGGATAGCTTCCCAGGATATTGCTGCCACACAAGCCCATCATCTGCATACACACTAACCCACAATGCAGCGCATATAAATTCCCACCAGCAAGACCTAGCTGAGTCAAGTGTTACCACACCCCTGCAAGTGCACACACACATGCATGGGAGCATAAGGCTGGAACAGCTGAAGTCCATGTGTCACGAACCAATGTGGTTTTCCACAAGGCACAGGAACCAGTGTTTCAAATCAAGTGAAACAGCTTCATCAGGCCTGCAGTGACGGGTGCCATCTACTCACTTTACAAATCTTCAGCCAGAGCATGCAATGCCCTTCACCAGCATCTTCTCAGTCTGTTCAGAAAAGTCAGTTCTCTGTAGTGCTCAATGCAACACCTGCAGCAGGAGCACACTCATCAGACACCCCATACCACACTCATGTAGCGTAACCAGTCATCACCCATATGCCTCTACCAGCTAAAACTGACTGTCACACCTGTAGTCATCACCATGCTGTGTCAAAGCAAATCTACTGGCATCAGAAGGAAAAGCATTTCAACACTGATTAAAGACTTGCCTGCAGGATTTTCCAACTGTAAAGCCTATTTAATCATTGCATTTCTGTGAGTTTTCAGGAAAAGCAGCTCAGTTCTGAATGACCCACCCTTCTCAGCCCAAACCATTTGTCCTCTGTGCTAAGTATGGCATCTACGTACTCAGGCAGTCAGCGGCCGGGCATGAAGTGTGTGTCAGGTCTCCTCAGGTCCACAATTAGTACTGTTGTGTTTTTGAGAGAGTTTCCATGAAAGACCTTTCCTCCACACCCTCAGGAGAGCTTGTTCCTTCCAAGACAACTCTCTGCTCCCACCCAAAGTGGTGTTCATAGATGCACTGAATGTGTTCACAGTGGTGCAGAACAGCAGTAATTATGGAAAAATACTGGAATACAAGCACTTAAACAATAATGGTGGTTATTTTCCAGAAGCCTGCTGTCTCCAGCAATTCTGCTATAAAGTAACTTTGTGGGTGATGCTGGCTGAACTGTGTGACCCATTACTGGAAGCTAATAACATGCAGTCAACCCACTTAATTACCAATTTTTTTTACACTGGAAAAGCCTGCCCTCATACATGCAAACTTAGAGATTCCAGAGAGGTCTGTGTACAGCCAAATACAATAAGGCAGCATCTGTCTTTTATCATATAAACAATGAAAGTTAAGATTATTGTCACTGCTGTTTGCCCCCAGCATCAGGAAAGGCTAGTCCCTCATTGCCTCTCCAGAAGTCTAAGTGTGCACCACCCCAGAGCTGTGTGATGCCCGTATTTAGAGGTTAAACCCACATTAACCCCTTCAGTTCAAAAGCAGAACAGTCACTCAGTTCACCCCCTGTCACTAGCACATTTACTGCAGAAATGCTGATCCCACTGAAGGCAATGGTAAAACTTCTGGTTTACATACAGCCCAAAGTGCATTCCTGGATTTGGAAAGAAAGTCTGCTAAGAAAGATAGCACAGATTCAAGTTCAGTCAGGAGTTTCAGTAAATCACAGTGCAAGAACCCAAGATAGAGATCCATTTTCTTTTATCATCTAAAACCAAATTCTTTTCAGTGTTGCAATTTGTATCTAGTATGATGAAATTATGCTTTCAGGGTTCGCACAGTTTTTGAAGAGAATCCCAGCTCTTCTAAACACATTGTCTTTTTCTACTTCAGAATAAAATACAGTAAATGTCACTTTGTTCATTTCTTGATCAGCCATTTTTTTTTAAAAAAAGCTTGTGTATATGTATCATATCTCATTTTGTTTTCTTTGTAAAAAAACCCTAATATATTAACTAGTTCACAAATCTTGTTAAAACATGAGAAATGACCAAGTCTATTGGCCCACCCATGCACAGATTTGCCAGTGAGGTCTACCATTAATAGCAATAGGAAAGAGTTTTTGATAAGTGAAAACAAGCTTGCTGAAGGCTCAATATGAAGAGCTATGAAGGTTATTAAACCACAAAGGACCAAAGAGGGGGAAATAAATCCAACATTTTGAGTATAACTGTGATGTGGTTAGACACCCCCTTCTTGAACAATCAAACTGGCTGTGCTGGTGTTTTTCACTTTGTATACTGGAGAGTTTGATGTCCCAGAAATAACTTGTATCATTCTTCAGAAAAGTAGCCATGAAATTGGCTTACCCAGGTAATTTGGCTTCATCAACATGTCAGGATGCCCTGTCAGAAGAAAACTAAAAATGGCCCTATTGTTTTAAGGGCCAAGCTGTCTGGGATCCTGAGCTATGATGTATCTATCTGCTGCTAGTGGTAATTGAATCATGTCAAGAGGGTTCACAGATGACATCCAAACAGCGGTTTCCTTCTATATATAGCCTAAAACAACGTGACTGCCAGTGCTGAGGTGGGACTCTGAGCAAATTGCTCTCAGGGCGGTACTTTCCATATACAGTGTTTCCCAAAGCTTTTGTCCTTAGTGACTACATGAAGAAAGAGATTAGAGGTTTTGTGTTCCACAATTGCAATAATTCCCGTAGCTTCTGAAATAGGGTAGAATAAAAGGTGTGTTGGTTGCCCTATATACAGCCGCATTAAGAATATAATATACTTGAGATCCTGGAGTCTCCTTACTATCACCTGTCCATTACCTTAATTTGACAATTCTTTTCCTTTGCCACCAAATCTAATTAAAAGGTTATAGAAATATTATCTAGAGAGCTTATTTTTTGCAGTTACAGGGGTTTTTTTCAGCCAACTTGCTGTATCTCAGTATTCTCTGAGCTGAGAACTCCGCTGATAAGAGACTTTTTGCTGAGAGTGAATGTTAGCTGGTTTAGGTACAGAAATAAAAAACTAGGAAACCATGAAATGCAGCATTGAGCACAAAGCTAATCCTCAAAGGAAGAAACAAGAATAAGTTGTGCTAGAGCTTATTTGTCCTCCTTTTTGTCCAGCTTCAATTTATGAAGAGGATGTGAAAGTTCTGGAGCCTGTTTTTCCTTTCCAGATTTTTCCTTGCTTTTTTACATTAAAAACTTTCAGCATATCTGAAAAAGCATGGTCTCACAGTCACACCTAGGTAAGGGAAATGTATGATTTTTAATACATATATAAATACTTTGCAGATATGCAGACAGGCATACAAATAGACCTCAGTGCAGACAAGGTCTACCTAATATGTTAAACTTCAATCACCTTTAAAATACTAGTACTGTCAGGCTAGATACGACCAGTGTTAAGGCAGATATGTTTAAAAAGACCTATTTTTCCAAATTAAGATGGAGCTATGAAAAAGTCTCGTGATCACGAAATCTTTGCTTATGAGGCAGAGACTAATAATTGTGAAGGATAAAAATACCTAACCAGACTGTTCAACATATGGAATTTTCTGTTGTTTGTTTGTTTGGGTTTTTTAATTCCCCTCAATGCTCAGTATAATCTGCCACTAGTGGGCTCAGCTGATTGTTGTGTCTTTATGAAATCTGGGTGCAGAATGCCCACCAACCTAGCAGGATGCTCCCGATGTACGTTTGAAACTTCACAGCAGCATGAAGAATACAGCTGTTTGTTTGATTTCCCAAGTACTTAACTGCTTCTCAAGTTTTCTGAAATAGGGAATTCTCATTTTTCATTCTGAAGCATTTGTTAGATTTAGCAGCTGTATTCAGACTCACAACCATCTCAAGAAAACTCCTCCAAGGGGCAGAACTATCACCTACAACTAAAACACAGCCAAACACACTGTAATGCCAAGAACCTGCACATTAACAAGTGGAGAGGAGAACAGATGCAGGGATACTAGCCACAGGGATACTAGCCACATATGCACTCCATTTTTTACAAACAGGACTGTTCCTTATGATCTAAAAGGCATTACATCATCCACCTAAACATTTTTCTTCCTAGAAAATTGTATTGCTTTCTGCCAGCCAGAAGGAACACAAAAAGTTGTTCACAAAGGTGAAAAAGCTGTAACAGCTTTATATGGCAACCAATGGATTTGAATCTCAGAAAGTGGATGAGCTGTGCCAGCATTACCCCATTTTCTTTCACGTCATGTGCAGCTGGTGTTGGGACCAGAGGGCATTGTGAAAGGCTGAGGATGGAGGTGTACTTGGCTCAGAAGCAGCATGAATCATGGCTTCAAAGCAGCAAAGCAACCTGTTTCATGATTAAATAGGGGAAAATGAAAGCTTCTGAAGTTGTTCTTGTTTCATCCATGTGCACATATGTGTATGCAGATCTTACACACTAATGCACACGACTAACAACAGTGAAATGTAAGTGAATTTGAACAATGTATGGTTGACCTGCACACATACATACTCATGTATGTATTGGCATGCAAAACCCACCTACTTCACATATTGCCATGGTACAGCATGTGTACTCTGTGTTTAATCCTTGTAGGCTGGTTTCACTCAAATCCACTGACTCAGACAAACCAGCACTAAATATGCCAGGGTTATTTCTCTGACGTAAGTGGCACTGTGAAGTACTCATACTTCCATTAAGTCATCACACGACTTTTCAATCCAAAAAACAGGCACTGTTAAAGGAATTTCTTTACAAAAAATAAGGCTTCAGCCTCGTTTTAATCAAGAACCTATTGGGAAATCACCATCCTTTTTAGATGGACCTCCAGGTGAGCCATAACAGTAGTATCAAAGAGCTTTGATGTGTCAGGGAAGATCTCTGAATAACTTTCCCACAGGTCCCCAGTGAAAAGCTGTTACTCCTTTAGATAGCAGTCTCAGCACAAGTCAGCACGGAGCACCCAAGCCCTGCTTGGCAGTTAAGCACTACAATTCACAGCAAGGAGACACCAGCAGTTAAATGTGATTTTGATTTCCCTGGGCTTCATTCCCACTCCATGCATGTGAAGCCTCCTCATCTGCACAATAAATGCCCTCTCCTGCCTCACAGGGAGGGTAGTGCAGTTCAGTTTGCATGCCGATGCACACATGAGAGCATCAGTACCACAAAATTAAGTTCACCTTCCTTTCAACAAACACCCACAGCAGCACCTCAGAAAGAGGAGAGAGGCACAGACTTCTGAGCCTTTCCTAGGAAACCGTCCCTGTTTCCTGGGATAAGGGGACTTTCCTTTTTGAGAGTTTTATCTACATCAATGTCAGCAGTGTTAAACAACTTCTGACATTTGTGGAGTCCTACCTTTGGATATGTGTTTTCTTCTCTACAGTATCCTGTATTTTATCATTTAAATGCATGCTTTCTAACAACAAGTATTAAAGAGCCCCAAACAACACCTGCTGCCTGCTGTCAGAACTGCTCTATTTTCTGTTGCAAGAAACAGAGATCAGTCCTTTGCAAGTTATCTTTCGTATATTACTCCAGTTGTTATCATGTCTTCTGGCATCTCATCCCCATGCTTGGGAATGTTCAATGTCTTCTCCTATGGAAACAGCTTCACATCCTTGATTATGTCATTGCCTTTATCTACATGATCTGCAATCTCTGAACTACTGAAAATCTGTTTTGGAGACAAATACCTGAACTGCATGCAATGTTAAAGATGTGGGTTCATCACAGATCTTATTCACTGGTTTATCAATGCCATTCCACTATGCTGTTTGTCTGTTTCCCCCCTAATAATTTCTGCGGTTTGTCATCAAGGAGCTTCCCACTGTGCCTCCAAGATGGGGTTTTTTTTTTCCATTTGATTATAGCCAATTCAGAGAATATCCTTGTGTTCATAGCTAAGGATGTGTCATCTGCAGTGCTTTGCAACTATTCACACCAAATTCAACCTTCATTTTACCATCATCTGCTAACTTAGAAATGTGAGAACCTTCTGTATGTCTTCACAGTATCTGTAGGTTGCGCTGCCCTCAATAACTGTTTATCATCTACAAATGTTATCAGCTTATTATTAACTCAAACTTCTTTTCCACTTCACCCAGTAACACACTGTGCAGCATTTGCCCCATTCTGAGATCCTTGGGACACCTTCCCTGGAATTTCAGTAACCATCATCCTTCAAGAAAGGACAATTTTTTCTTATTTTTTTTTCTTATCTTTAAACCAGCAACTAATTTGTGGGATGATTTATCCTCTTCTCAGATGCTAGCTTGGTTTCTTTCAGAGCATTTGCCAAATCTGTTCATCACTCCAGGTGGGTTCTCACGAGAGCAGAGTAGAGGGGTAGAATCACCTCCCTTCACCTGCTGGTCACGCTCCTTTTGATGCAGCCCAGCACACGGTTGGCTTTCTGGGCTGCAAGTGCACACTGCTAGGCTGCATTGAGCTTCTTGTCAGCCAACACCCCCAAGTCCTCCTCAGGGCTGCTCTGAATCCATTCTCTGCCCAGCCTATAGCTGTGCTTGGGATTGCCCTGACCCAGGTGCAGGACCTTGCACTTGGCCTTGATGAACATCATGAGGTTGGCATTAGCCACCTCACAAGTGTGTCAAAGTCCCTCTGGATGGCATCCCTTCCCTCCAGCGTGCTGACTGCACACCACACAGCTTGGTGCCATTGGCCAGCTTGCTGGCGGAGCACCAATCTCACTGTCCATGTCACCAACAAAGATGTTGAACAGCACTGTTCATATTAGCATATCAACACTGGTCCCAGTACCAACCATGAGGAATGCCACTCGTCACTAGTCTCCACGTGGACATTGAGCCGTCAACCACAACTCATGATCATCAAACCTGCTCTTAGAATCACAGATTCATGAAATGGTTTGGGTTGGAAGGTACCCTAAATCTCACGAGAGCAGAGTAGAGGGGTAGAATCACCTCCCTTCACCTGCTGGTCACGCTCCTTTTGATGCAGCCCAGCACACGGTTGGCTTTCTGGGCTGCAAGTGCACACTGCTAGGCTGCATTGAGCTTCTTGTCAGCCAACACCCCCAAGTCCTCCTCAGGGCTGCTCTGAATCCATTCTCTGCCCAGCCTATAGCTGTGCTTGGGATTGCCCTGACCCAGGTGCAGGACCTTGCACTTGGCCTTGATGAACATCATGAGGTTGGCATTAGCCACCTCACAAGTGTGTCAAAGTCCCTCTGGATGGCATCCCTTCCCTCCAGCGTGCTGACTGCACACCACACAGCTTGGTGCCATTGGCCAGCTTGCTGGCGGAGCACCAATCTCACTGTCCATGTCACCAACAAAGATGTTGAACAGCACTGTTCATATTAGCATATCAACACTGGTCCCAGTACCAACCATGAGGAATGCCACTCGTCACTAGTCTCCACGTGGACATTGAGCCGTCAACCACAACTCATGATCATCAAACCTGCTCTTAGAATCACAGATTCATGAAATGGTTTGGGTTGGAAGGTACCCTAAAGAGTGTGACCATCCAGCCAATTCCTTATCCACTGAGCAGTCCATCCATCAAATCCATGTCTCTTCAGTTCAGAGACAAGGATGCTATGCGGGACAGTGTCAAATGCTTTGCACAAGTCCAGATATATACCATCAGTCATTCCAATCTGCCCTTATCCACCAACACCATGGCGCCATCATAGAAGGCCACCAAATTTGTCAGGCACAATATGCCCTCAGTGAAGCCATGTTGTCTGTCACCAATCACCCCCTTATTTTTCACATGCTTTAGCATATAATCTAGAGGATATGCTCCATGATCCTGCCAGGCAAAAAGGTGAGACTGCCCTGTAGTTCCCTGGGTCTTCCTTTTCCCCCTCAGCAGATATCAGGACGATTGAATTTCCCCCCTGAGGACCAGGACTTCTGAATAGGCTGCACCTGTCTATAGAGGGCCTCATCTACTCAATCCTCCTGGTCAGGTGGCTTGTCACAGACTCCCCCTTTAATGTCTCCACTCCTGCCCTCCCTTTAATCTTGACCCATAGGCTCTTGGTTGGCTCCTCATCAATCCCCAGGCAGAGCTCTGCACACTCCAGCTTGTCACTGACGTAGTGGGTAACACCCTGGGTAACACCCTCTACAGTACCTTCACCACCTTATCTTTTTACAATACCTTCAACAACATACCCTCTATGATACTTTCATGCATTTTAGCTTCCAGCTGCTCCTTTCACTTTCCCTTTTTCTGCTTGCTCATCCTAAAGCTTACAGATCTCTCCTTTGTTCCTCGAAAGCACTAGAATGGATTTTCTGTATGCTATCTCTTTGGTAAAACCAGAATACTCTTTCCTCTCTGGGAAGACCAGACCTGGTACTATAACACTTCCTGTTCATACTCAGACCCTGAAAGTTATGGCAACTGCAGTGCAAAATCTTGCTACTGAAGACTTAAAAACGTAATGTACATTAATGGTGAAGATAATGTATGTAATTCTGTACCAACCTGGGAACAGAATAAAAGTATGAGCCTAAATACACACACCCCAAATGCTCCATCACAGATCTCACCCACAGGGCACAGTAACACCAGAAAATCAGCAGAGAAAAATCAGTATTAATTTTAAGAAAATATTAATGTTGAGAGTTATCCTTTACCCTTTAGGAACAAAAATTAGAAAAGTTATTTTAAAAAAATAAGGGTAGGGAAATTAATCACATGCAAGTTGTGATTAATTTCTCTACGTAAAGCTCTATTTTTCCTAAAGCACCTTAATAAAAAAAAAAGAATCACTGTGTTATGCATTTCCCTCCTTATTTTCTGTTATATGCTATCTCCTGTGACTATGGAAACATACATTTCCTCTCAACTGTATTTATATGCTAAGGTATCACAGCTAAAAATAGACAGATTTACTCATTTTCAAGCAAAACTGGGTTTGTAAATATGATAACTTCTTGAAGTGTTATGCAATCAAAGTTTAAAGTTTGGGCCATTGACTTCAAAGGGCAGCACGCAGAATTCTCTACAGACAGTAGTTTTGGACAGAAAGGTGTGCAGTAAACATGGTCAAAACAAGTATCTTCTTACACTACAGGTTTCTATCTTTTGTTTCTGTTTCTTTTCAATGAAACAGAGACATGGCTCAAATATTTGAGTTGACAGGAGTACTAGCACTGTCAAGTCCACATAGCTGAGGAGCAGTGATTTAATTAATTTTCCTCATCAGCCGAATTCAGCTTGACAAGCTTGTATCTATTGATTGTCAGAGTATTGCCTTGATTCCCAGATTTTAAGCAGAGATTTCAGTATTGGCTTTAACAGAAGAAAGGCAAAGTTTTGTGAGAAAGGGTGCTTCATATGTATGTAATCAATTGAAGAAAATCAGGAATGACATGAAACCATCCCTCCCGAGCCTTTCTACATAATACTGCTTGGTTTAAATTGGTTTTGGTCAGGATTTAAACACGTAAAGTCAGAAGCTCAGCTGGTGTAAAACTGTACCATCTCCAGAACCAGTCTTACGGATCAAGTAATGCAGTTGAAAAATGGAAAACCTAAAGACAAATTATTTATATCTTTGTCAGTCAGATTTGGGGAGAGGTTTTTGTTTGTCTTGGGTTGTTTGTTTGTGGATTTGTTTGGTTGTTTTTTTAAACACTGCTTGAAACAAATCCTGTGTTTTTAAGTGTTTTAAGACTGCCCAGATTTTTGTAAATATTGTACATGTAAATGTATTAAAAAGAAATAATTTTGTCCCAAGTTTGTGGAGAAATTTATTTATGAATAAACAGCACTGAATTCTTTATTGTTAGTACCTCCACCTCAGTCCCTTCGTTTGGGTAGTCCCCCCTGCTTTTTCCAAAAGTAGCATATACAAACTGGGATTTGAAATATCACTTGGGGAACACAGCAATAGAAACAAGACAAATTCTACCCTGAAGGAGATTTTAGAGTAATTAGGAAAGTTGTGTCAGGAATGAACTTGGCTCAGCCTACACAGAGGCACCACACATCCCATTCAGTAGGACTTGTTAGATTGACAGTATGATACAACATCTTATCTGCTCTTGTCGGATTCAGGTGTGTATTTAAGCCTACTGCTTTTGGCTCCTGCTGGAGGCCATGCAGAGTTCAGGGGGCAGGGGATGGTACTTTGGTGATGATGGAAAGTTCAGCAAGATATAGCTTGAAAAAAGGAAGGTATAAAATGCAAACTAAGCAGGATGTGTAACCAACAGCCTCTTGACTTAGTGGTGGGGAAAGGGAGGAGGGAGAAATGTCAGAGAGCAGGTATTTTTTGAACAGACTGTGCCCTTTACAAATATTAACATGCTCTTAATATGTCAAAAAGTGTTCATCAAGATAAAACAAACAGCTGAGTCAGTCACAAGAACTGCTACTCAGGCAAGACTCAGCCTACAAAGATGACATAAAAAGTTGACTCTATGCACATTTAAAAAAAGCAAAAACCTTTTTTTCCTGCTTGCTTACCTGCTCTGAAATAAATTTTAGATTCTTTTAACAATGTTCTGAAAGGAATAAGATAAACTATTTTGTGGCATCTAAAATATAAAAGAGTATTATTGTAACAGAAATAATGGATAATCTAATGGGAGATATAACTGGAGTTTTCCAATTTTTTTGAGACTGTCCTTTAACACTTGCTCTTGCAAAGCAGCATTTTACACATCTTTTTAATCAAGCCTTCTGCAATCCATATTCCAGTGTTGGTTACACTGGATCTGTATGGACGGACCCAGAGACAAGTATCATTTTATTATGGTAATGAAGGATGAAAATAATACATTGTTGTGAATTAGTTTCCTTTGAAACTTCACCTATGAAAGAAGAAAACAATCATGTTTTTGAAGACAGAAGAGCTTTAAAAATATCAATTTCATAACCAAGGCTGAGTTTAACTACATGGGCTTTACATTTTCCTAAGCATTTATCTGTAAAAACATACAAAAATATTTGTTAACACACCATAGGATATGCCCAGTCTATACGTTCACTTATTTCATTTAGCTTTTTACAAAAGACAGCATATAAATATATAATATAAAGCTACTTTTAGTTATAAACCAATATATAGATTTAAAAGACTAATTTAATCTTTTTTTTAATCACCACTAGTCGCACTCTAGTTTGAACAGTACACGAAGTTTGCTCCTGCCTTCTCGTTGTTCTCCCCAGTGCTGGGAACACCTGCCTGAAGCTCATAGGAGGCAGTAAGTGGATGTGAGATGAAAACATGCTGCATTTCCCCACTTACCTCCCTTCAGTCTCCTGCAATGCAGCTCCTTCATGTTGGCTTGTAAACAACACTGCCGAAAGCTCGTCCAGGGTCTTAGCCAAACATCGGTCCCTTACACCTGGAGTCAGGATGCTTTGCTCTCCCCACATTGTGCCCCTTTAGTGTCATGGCAAGCAGCCCTCAGAGCGGGCTACTAGTCACCTTGCACCCCAGGGAGAGAAGTGCCCTTCAGGGACCCTCCAATCCTGGACCTCTCACAGCCCGCTTCATCATTGGTCCTCTCTTCTACCTTACAAACACTGATCAAACCAAGTGTGCATGGGCACAGGACAAGTTTCTGATCAATAAATTACTCTGTTTCACATGGTTCAAATTTGAGCTTTTATTTGGTTTTTAAATTAAAAAAATAAATTTCATTATTAAATAGTGGAATGGGTCTAAACTAATGTTTACACATTAATTCACTTGCTTTAGGGTACCACCAGAGAAATAATTAAAGTATACCACCCAGACAAAACTTTCTGTTAGAAAGCTCAATAGTGGCGTAATTCAGTTAAACAGGAAAAAAAAACCCAACAAAAGTCTTAATGTTTACAATGAACATTAGAAGTAAACCTCTGGTTTTAGTGTCATCCAAATGTAGTTTCCATCACAAAGGCAGTCATTGTATTCAGAATACTATACCACAGTGCTAATGTCATCGGCTTCATCTGGTTTCTTTTGCCTGCTTGGCAGGGATTTCAAGTACTCAAGGTGCCTCCTTGCATCCTCCTGGTTTTGCCGGACATAATAAACCACGTATGAGATCACCATGGTGAACCAGCCAAACATGGTGACCAGCATGGCGTAATCGGTAGTCTTTTTAGGGAGGTTGCAGAGGTCAGCATCATTGGCAGCATTGAGGAACGGTCTCCCTGCGTGCTCATCCAGCACAGAAGTCTTGCAGATGACGTTGTTGGCCGTCTCGTGGTTGGAGGCCATGCTCCTCAACACCTGCTGCAGCGTGCAGTCACAATGCCAGGGGTTGTTTGCAATTCTGGCTCTGGCTTTTAAGTTGTTGAAAGCGTTTTTGTGCACGCTTTGAATCCGGTTGTCGGACAAATCCAGAGTCTGCAAGGTTTCTGCCACCCCTTTAAAGGCATGTTCATCTATAAACTCAATCCCATTCTTTGATAAATTGAGGACTCTCAGTTGGTGCAAGTCCTTAAAAATTTCATTGGGGATAGAAGTTATCTGATTGGAGTCCAAATAAAGTAAGACTGTTTCTGGAGGCAGATCTCTGGGTATTTCCTTGAGATTTGCATTGCTACAGCTGACATTCAGACCTCCAGAGTGAGAACAGAGGCAGCCTTTTGGGCACATACTGGCAGAATGAAAGCACAGTATCATGAGGACAAAACTTTGTAAGAGCAGACACATGGAGAGGGAACGAGTTAACCACAGGTCTACCAAATGCATGCTGGGGTGTCAGCATAATCACACGACCATTTCTCATTCAGCCAACAGTGGTGGGAAAAGGATCGGCAAAGCTGAAACGTGGCTTCATTTTCTTCAGTGTGATTAGTGGACCATCATGTGGGCTTCCTCATGGTCAATACTCTTTTTAGAAGCACACCTGCAGAGAAGAAGGAAAAAAGATTCCTTATACCATAAATCCAATCCCTATTTTGTTTTCATTAAAAAAGTAGAAATAAGATGAAGGTGAAGTGAAATGCAACACTAAATAAATGATCTATTATCCTATCAGTGTACCAGAGGATTTATTTAGGTAACTCCTATTAGCATTAATGTGAGTTTAGTGCATAAATCCCAAGGACATTTTTAAGTGAATAGACTACATCTATCACAAATTGCACAGGTTTGGGCTTAAATACTTATTAAAGGAGGGACTGGTTTGGTTTTATCAATCACAGATGTTTCTAAAACAGCTATCAATCTAAATTACATTTTCCCTTGCTAAAATAGAAGATGCATTAACAGGAGCTTAGAGTTGGATCTCCAGCAACAGTGACAGGTAAGTGAGGAATTTGTGGTGGCTAATGTGAACTTATCATAAAATAATTTACACTATTTTAAGTCCAAATCAAAGTACTTCCACAAGAAAATATTTTTACTATACCAAGAAACAAAAAAACCCAAGTAAACCAAATGCTACTGCAAGACACCACAAACATCCACCATTGCCTTGTTTGTCTCCCCATCCTGCTCTTCTGCTTTGGAACCCTGCATTTCCTGTAACTCTCAGCATTTTGTGAGACCCACAGAAATAATGTCTACTTCCAGTTTTCCTGAAAAAATCATTTTAATTTATCATAGAGGAAAAGAAAGAAATGTAACAATTGCTAAAACCTCACACACCCGCCTCCAAACCAAATAGAACTCACACAAACCTATGTATGAGCCAAACAAAAAACATCTTATTCATGGCATGCAATTTGCTAAAAGAACGTATGAAAAATAGCTTCTGCTTCACCTTCTCAAGTTGGCTTAAAAATAGCAAATACCCAGAAGCTTTTCCATTTTCTCCTTTAATTGAAGCACAAATACAGAAGTCTGAAATGCTGACCTATAAGGTTTTGAAAACAACCTCATTTATTTTTTCCCCTATTATGGTAAACTACGAATTTTTAACTACAACAGGTCCATTTGCCTTCATGTACGTGCCCTCTGTCTTTGTAGCAGCTTGGATATTTGCAGCCTTATTTGCATGCTCTTACTGCAGCTACTGCAAGTAGTAGTGTATCACCACTACTCTTCAACTTACTTATTGATCAAGAGAGAAATTGCCCAAGAACCTAAACAGAAAGTTTACACTTGGAGTCCATAAAACTTCTAATCTTCAATTAAAAAAAAAAGGAAATTGTTAGCAATAAGAAATTGTGAAGTAAAGTCTGGAAATGTGAAACCATTAAGAAGGGACGTAAGCAGAGCACAAAAAGCTCCTGTTGAGGACAGAGAGTGAAGGTAGTACCTCCACAATCAATGGAATTCTGCAGGACCTCTGTTTATGTGAAAGCCTGCTGCATTGGGTGCATCCTTGCCATTTCTCCCTGTGGCTCTTTGGTCACTGCAGTGCCTGGGTTCTTAAGATCAGACAGAAATCTGATACAGAAGGAGAGAAGCTCCAGAAGTTGTTTTTTCCCAGCCTGCCCCATGAAGAATGCCTGTCCCATGGAAGAAAAGACACCTATTTTATTTTCCCTTCATGTTTATGTGTCTCACTGTGCTGCACCAAGAGTATGAGTGGTCAGCTCATCACCGCAGAATGAGCATCATCTCATCACCTACTACTTGTATACAGTGCCTTCCTGCCAGTAATGCTGGAGTCCTACTGCAGGAATGGACTGAGGTGAAAAAGCAAAGACTGGAAGGAGTCTCAGACACTTAATTTTGAAGAAGCATGTGACCATTAAATATCATATGTGCTTCATTACATGAGGAAAAAACCCCGCCAACCTGGAATTACACCATGGATCCTGCCAAGTCCTCCATAATGCTGCTACACCACCAAAGATCATGTGTCAAGCACCAAAGACAATATGGAACATCTTCATCCCACCGAAGATAAATTAAGCTTTTTTTCTTTAATGTATTAATGCGCTTAAGAGTGGAAGAATTAGGATCATTACAGACTAAGCAGGAAAGTGTTTAATGAAGCAATGCCTCTTCAAAAGAGATAACTAAGTAAATAGATAAAAGAAGGAAAAAAAACTCCCAATGTTTTGTTAGAAAGAGTAAATATAAGTTTAAATCCTTAATTAACAACCCAGTCAACAAAAGGTAGCTGAGCAAGAACAAAGCTCAGCAAATTCTCAGTAATTTGACTGTAAGCAACCCAAAGTGACTGAGCATCAGTCAGGGGAAACAGAGCTTTGTTACTTCCATAATCAGAATATCTTATGCAAGGGACAGCTGAGATTTGGGTTTCACCAACAAATTTACAGCAAGTACTTTCTTGACTCACAGCTATCCTAATGACTGCAACAAGAGAAAAGAGAACTAGGATCCTCACATTTGCAATGCTAAAAGGAAGATTTTTGGCTTCTTGAGCATCTATCTTATTTTCTCTGCTTGTAACACAGTAAATAAAGAAGGTAACAAAGTTGGAATAAAGACAAGAGATATATACCAGACAGAAACATTAAGACTGCAGAGAAAGGGATGGAAGACACAGAAGTAAAATAAATATATGAATTAATTAGAAATCTGCAAATCAAGAAAAAAGAAAAGAAAAACAAAAAAGCAAATGAAGGCACAGGGAAATGACAGCAATACCACAAGCACATTTCTAAAACGCAAATACAAACATAGACAATCTAATATTCAACACAGAAGTTGAATATTGCAGGGCAATAAATCTAGAGAGGGAAGATCACACAAAAGAATTCTTTACATTTTTGCAATTTAAACTGGGTTTCAAGCTTTCCTAGACCTTTCACATACAACAGTGTAGGAAAACGTACAAATCCTGAAATCCTCAAAGAAAGCACATTTGCTTTTAATGCACAGTGAGATTTCTACTGAGCTTCAGGTGTCAGGTACTTGCAGATGATTGCCTTTCAAGCAAGGTGCAGAGACTCTATCTTAGCATCTGAATGCAATACCACTAAATTCGGTTTTTGACAAGCAAGTCCTCCTCACAAGAAGTGAGTGATGTAAAGAAGTATTAGTCCTTCCAACTTCCCACCTGGTAAAAAAGACCTCAGACATTTTCAAGTGAATTCACAAACACTTCTGTTGAGGAGAGATCAAGAACACCCTTTTCCTTATGGCCATTCATCGCATTTGAGCAACTACACCATCCTCCTGTTGTGTGCAGAGAGTGCATGACACACACATCTCTCTGTGAAGGAAATCCAGTGATAGCAATTCCATTTCCCTATTAATAATGTAAGGTACTAGAATAATGTCTCTTATTGTTTCAAAGCTGGATCCCGTGATGAAAAAGACTGCATTCATTACTCCAGCTAGGCCAAAGGGGTCACAGCTAACTAAAGATGCTCAGCACCTGCACACACAGAGTTTGTATTTATGGTTACTGAAGGTGCCATGATTAGAGAGGAATTTCTTGTTCCTGTAGTTTATGTGCTCAAACAAGCAAGCAAGAACAGGAAGAGGCAAAAGGAAGAAGCCAACAGATAACCACAGGAGGTGGCCTGTTGGTTGCATCGTGATTGCACTCAATCTGTCTGGTCTGTCAGTTTTCAACCATCAGAAAAGCTGATTTTAGGCACAGTACCTGAAGAAACCCTCCTCATTGGAAAACAGATCCTGAATGGCACCACAGAGCTCCACACTCCTTGGGATCACAGAGTCCTCCACAAATGACACTGGTTTTTCACTGAATACCGAAGGTATCCTGTGAGCAACTGTTGGCCCTCCATATTGGAGCTGCATTGCACATGTCGAGGTGCCTCCTCTCCTCCTCACATACAGCCCACAGACTCACATAAAAATCTACCAACTGCTCATATTTATATGTGCAGCTTTATGCCTTCAAATGAAACTCTCAGCTCCCAATAAACCTTCAAGAGATCCCTCGAAAACCTGCTTGACTTTTCAAGCCAAGTTTAAGTAAACTCCTACCCTTCAGAGTAACAACCTTGCATGCCAGCATCGGAAGTTTGATACAGAATTAGAAAAGCCCAGGAAATAAAGACTCCCGCAGGGCTCTTTTTTTAGACATCCTTTGGCGCAAACTTGCACTTCGAATAAATATTAAAATTTCATAACTAAAAATCCATTAAAAGGGTACATTGTAAAAAGATCATTATTTTATCTCACTTCCAGAAAACTACTGAGATGTTTTATAGTTTTGGAAGACCTGACTTCATAATAATTTTTTTTTCTCCTCTTTTAAGACATTGACTATGTTGGTATATAGCAAAGATTCTCATTGATAAATTTAGTCTCCTATTCTCTATTAAAATAGATCTTAACTTCACCATATTGAATTAGGTTTAGCATTTTAAATCAGGTTTAGCAAATTACCCACTGAAATAGAAAATACTTGTCTTTTTAATGGATTGTTTTCCTTGAACTCTTCTTCCTGTAATGCCAATATGTTTGTTAAAGCACACATCTGCCTTGCTCTCCACACTCAGAGACACCTATATATTTTCTCTTTGTACTCTTTTCCCCCTGCCCTGTTGTCATAAAATGCCATACACCAGTTTATCTCTAAAAGTATTACCTTGTATGTAGTACTGACAAGACAGCCACAAGCTGGAGACTAAAGGCTTAAATTCTCAGGTGACTAGCCCACCTGAAAAGTCCAGTTTGCTAAAAGACTGAGAACAGGACAATTTCACCTGAACCAGAGAGAGATTTGTTACCTCTACTCCCCAACAACTGCAGATAGCATTCTTACGAAGAATTGAAACAGAGAAGATAACCAGGGGAAGAACTACTTCTATACGTCCTATCCTTAATCAGTCTTATACTACTGGTTAGTACAGACCTTCCACTAAGCAACACACTGGGTTGTCCTGTGCATCTGTATGCTGTGTTTAAGAGCAGCTGAGCCTCTGGAGGCCAACAGACTGTGCACACTGGGGGAAAAACCTCCATGAAATCCTGAATGGCTCTTCTGACACCTGTGGGCAGAATCTGATCGTAACTGTTTAAAAACACAAGAAGATACATGTAAAAATGCGGGCCCTCCTTCTTCTACATCTTACTCTATATCTGTGCCAGGATTTAGACGATGGCTCAAAAGTGACAGATTCAAAATAACAGTAATTATAAAAAAAGTAAAAAAAGGGGAAAATAAAAAAGGTATTTTTGTTCACTTCCCTGTGGACGTGTGATAAAGCTACACCATGGCAACATTACTAAGCCTATAAGTAAGGATACCTGCAAGGTGGAGATGAGTGGGAGCTGCAGGACCCAAAGGAGAACACAGCAGCTGCGTCTCATCTCTGTGCTGCTTGTGTGCTATGGAACAACAAGTTTCATGGGTACCAAGTGAATTCCTGCAGACAAACAACCCAATTCTTTACAACAACGTTGCCTGTGTACTGTCAGTGGGGAAGGCACTGTGGCAATCTCACTAGCTGCACAGGCAAACTCTGAGTTGGGAAACCTGATGGTGGCTTCAGGACACTGTCAGGAAATTCAGCTTAGCAGATGAAACAAGAGTCTGGTCTCAAGTCTCAGGACAACCTGTCTTTCACTCATCTCTCCCTGGCACTCTTCAAATGCAGTGCAGCTGCCCGGCTGCTTCACAGCATAGCTAACTTGAAGGTAGGTAGGCAGTTAAAATGCTATCAAGCCCCAAACCAGGGAGAGCCAAGAGCTGCTTGCAAAGTGCCAGGTGATTTAAGTTCCCAGATGAAAGTCTCTGGCAATGGAAGATTTTCAGGATTTCAGAACACAGCAAGATGAAATCCTAAAGCAGTAAGAAGAGAAATTAATAGAAGCCAACAGCAAATGAGGTGGGGAAAAGGGGTGCAAATGATCACTGATTCAATGAATAATTGAAATGTCATGATTAATCAGTGTGAGCCTGAACTCCAAGTACATAATGGATTCATTATCTGATGAAACACCAAATGTACTCAAACTAGAATATTGTCCTCTAAGACAGGACTCAGAATGTCAACATTTTGTTCCCCAAAACCTTCCAGTACAGACATCTCTCCACCAGCTGCTTATGGCAAACCACTCCCAGTTGCAGAAGCAGACTGTGTAGGCAAAAGTTACAGATCCTAAACTATGATTACCCTCTCTTAACAGTCATGGAGTAATAAATGGTAGAGGCGAGCCAAATGAACATTTTAGGCAATAATCACTTTCTGATTGTGAGATCATCGAATGTATCACTCCTTATCACAGATTAACATCTTAATTATATTGTGTGGGCAAATGAATCAGCACTTTAAAACTGATGAGTTTGGTTCATGTTAAAAAATGTATTTGACTTTTCTCCCTTTTAATGTCAAGTCAGGAATTATTTTATAACTCTCAGCTGATAAATAATTGTGAGAAGCTTAGCAGATATAATAACAGATCAATGGCAGAAAAATATTACCAATTATCTCCTATTTTTCCTATGATGCTTTGCTCTTGGGAGTCTCCTGTGGAAACACATTTCCTGGAATTAAATTTGATATACTTGAATGAAATTAAAGAAACAGCTGTCAGGGATGCTCCTAGACCTCTTTCTTTCAAGCCCTAACACAGACTGAATCAGTTGCTTTTTAGAAGATGCTCAGTGCTGCCTTCCTTTCCCACTTATCTCCTGCATCCTCTTCATATGACTACGAAAGTCTCCTGTCCCTTCCCTGAGAAATATACCCTTCTGGTAAAATATAAACCACATTTTGTATGCATATCTATGCCATTTGAAAAAGGAAAGAAAGCATTACATATGCTTACAGTGCATATATAATGGCAACATGAAGTAAGTTAAGAATTAAAGTCGTAAAATAGAAATAAGATAAATATAATGATCTCTAGAACAGTATTTATCACTATATATGCAAGAAATTGCCTTGATAATCTATACAAGCATGAAGAAAGGCTCGAGGTATGTCAGTTGCTGCTCAGCAAACATATCTGCAAAATGGATTTTTTTTACCCCTATATAAGAACATAAAGAACCACATTACAGACTCTAAATGGAAATGCTCCAATACAGACAAATGACTGTAAAGAGTTCTAAAAAGCCATGTAATTTGTTTCTGGATTAATTATTCATGTGCATTACAGTCAAAAACATTTTTAGAGTTTGGGATTATATCTGCCGAGTCTCAGTGACATTTTCTGAGACAACATCAACAACCATTCTGTTTGGCAAGAAAACCCTTCCCAGCAGCAGCTGAGTCAATCCTCCATATGATCTATATGAGAAAATAATATACTCTGAAAGCTTAAAATAATCTGAAGTGGAAATACTTTGTATTCCTTGGGTAAAGAGGCCCAGACTCAAGTCTGCTCTAAAGTCTGGGTTTACATAAATCTGATAGAATCCAATGGAAAATGTTTTCAAAATAAAAGGTCAATTTCACAATATTTGCTGATCTATTTTTCTCCTCTATTACAAAATAACATGATCAAAGTGAAAAACGTGCTTAGTTGGAGCCGTACGTGGTAATTAATGATGGATGCTCCTTCAACTTAATTCTGCTGCAGTACCGTATCAGAGAAAACATCTTCTCAATCTCAAGATAATTACACTGACCACCTCAATGATTACCAGCATAATCAGTGACAAGTCTTTCAATTTAGTTCTGATAACTGCATCTGGTGACTGCAGATGGTGTCCTTGTCCAACTGAAAATCCTGTTTTTATTTTGCAAAGTGTAAATCTAACCCCTCCATCGGTAACAAAACCTGTGCTATCAGAAACTAATACACCTTTAAAGTACCATCTTGAAAAGATAAGCAAGATTCAGACCATCTAGACACCTTTCTTCCACTTTTAAGGGTGCTTATTTGGTTCCCCACACTGCTATCTTCAGGCTCATTTAAGGTTCATCCAAATGTCCCTGTAACTTAGTAGGCAGTAGGAAGAGATCAGTTGTAATTAGGCTGGGGAAGCTGTGTCGATAATAAAATCAGCAAGGCAGAAATAAACGTGCAAACCTGAAGGGGCTATTCAGAAAGGAACATGCTAGCAGCTCGGTAAAGTTGACAACAGTTGCACAAAGCAGACAGCAAGACAGCTGCTGGCAGCAGATACCTCAGCATCCTAGGAAATGTGTTACAGACTCCAAAGAAAGACAGGGAGGGAAGAAGGAGAATGAAGCAGAGCATGACTGAAAGTTGCTTCTTCCAGCTGTCCGTCTGCCACAGAGCAGGTTCCCAGGAACCATAGTGCATCACCACAGATGAGACCATCCTTTGTGTTGCATGCCTCAAAAGAAAACACTGATGTGAGCAGAAGCAGTGCCACAGTGGCAGTTCAGCATCCAGCTTGGGATGTAGATTAACCCTGTTGTCTTAGACCACAGGAAACCAGGGCTGCTCTCTCCATGCACAACTGCCCAGTGACATGAACACAGAGCAATAATGTATGACACAAGGAATTTGCAAGGAAAGAAGCCAAGGCAGCAGAAGCTACTAGTGAAATAAAATCTGATTAATACCTACAAGATGAGACCACAAAGAAAAAGAACATACTTCCAGAACAATTACTGTGTATGAAAAAATATGAAAAGGGGAAGTAGGGGGAACCACAAGCTAAATTAGCTATAGGGGACAGCGCTTCAGAATAGAGTACCTCAGCAGTTATTAATTCAGCTCCTTGTGCTTTCAAATATCCTACTTGTATAATAACAGGACATTTGAGAGATATGCAGGAGTAGCTGATTTAGAAAAATGCAAGAAAAATGAAGTGTGTAACATTTGTATATAAAGGAAGCCAAAAGAGTTTGAAATTCCCAGTTAAAAGCTCTAAACTTAAAAACGAATGCTCAACACCACAAACACACAATCTTCTGTTGAAGGAATTAAAATTGTGACCTACGAACACATTTCAGAAAATAGGAAAAGAGACAGCGAGTATGGAATAATTATGAGATCAATAAGCAATTAAGCAACTTTAAGAAGACATTCAAGTGACCTGGAATCAAGTGACGCACTGACTTAACTACAAGCCATTTGGGCTTGCCAGAGAAAGTGGCTGATCAGTGACACTGGTTTTGCTATGTCCATGGTTGTTAAACCTTCACAGTGCCACGTGCATAGCTGAGCAAGTAAAGAGCACATCTACAACAACACATACATCTGTACTTCCCATTTCTGCACCAAGGCTGTTAAGCTAAAGTATCATAAACCTCTACCACATCAAACCGCCCACCAGTAAAACCACATCCCCACTTTTAATATTTAATCCATGAGCAACTTCAAATAACTGTAATTTCTTTTTCATGAGCTTGCCAGAGAAACTTATCTTTTTCTGTCAATGAATGCCATAGTACCGAGCTAATAATAGAATTTATTTCTGTATTTAGATACCATTACAGCTCTAAAAGCTGAACATGCGACAGTCTGGAATAGTTAGACACAGGGCTTTTGTACTTTCATGAAACCAAGATTAGCAGGTTCCCATCAGGACTAGCGTTTAGCTCTGCTGGCTGCTGCCTGCATTATAGGCTGAGGAAAACACTAGCCCAAATACAACCTCTGCTTCAGCTGAGGATCTCCCAAGCAAGCAAAATATAGCAGTGGAAAGCTTCAATGCCATCTTGTGCTGGCGGCATTTCCCTAATTAAGAGTTTGAGGCCAGATGGAGCCATTAGATCATCTAATCTGACCCCCTACCTATCACATGACATGTCATTTTACCAGTAAACCTCATATTGAATCCAGTAATTTAGGTCAGACTGAAGCATGTGGGAACTGAGACTGCTGTGTGCCCAAGGCAGTACCTTTTGTACCAGCCGTTCTTGTGCCATCCTGTACCAGAAGGTAACTGGACCCCTTCAACAGAGTCTGAATGCCCTCAGAAAATCCAATTCTGTCAGCATCCACCATAATATTTAAACTATTCTAGCAGATGTATCTGCTCCATCAGGATCTAGACACCAGGCAAAGGTTCTGTTTTCAAAAGAGAGGTTACCTTGAAAGAAAATATTTGACTGCTCATCCCAAACAGTTGTGTGTTAGCACTTATCTCCACATGAGAATTAGAAAAACTGGCTATTGTTTTAATGTGCTGGTGAGTTAGGCCCTCAGCTGCCACTAAAGGACTTTGCAAATTACATGTGTTCCACCTAAGCAACAATCAGCATGTTTTCATTTTGAAATAACTGCTCTGGAGCATCCCCAAGGCTGCCCAACAAGTCAGGTAAAATGTAAAATACTTTGGTTTTGTTTTTTTTTTAAACCATGCAGTACTTTTCCAAAGTGATAAAAAGCTCGCTGTATAAGTTTCTCTTCTGATGACATATGATCTTTGCAAGTGATGTAGGAGGCTGAAATCCTCCTCAGGTTCTCTGAGCCTTACTCAGCAAAAAATATCTGGCCTGGCTGCAACTCAGCAGCTTGGAGAGAGGCAAGCCTTCAGTGTTCAGGGGGCTGAAATAAAAGTTGTTTAAGAACAATTGCTAAAGAAAAGGAATGGGGAGGAAGGATCACAGTTCTCAGTGGAAATTAACAGTAGTCTTTATCAGACATAAAATCTAGCTGTGCTAAAAAACAAAAACAAGGCTCAGCTGCTCAATACCAAGTGAGCAGAGATTTTCCAGTCAGTCAGTCATTCTTCCCGAGGAGAGAATAAAAAAAAAGGAAGAGCCAAAAGAAAGTGTTGCAAAGGCTGCCTCCAATATGAAAACAAACTGTTGAGATTACATTTATTCTAAGGGAAAAGAAGTCTTTATTAGAAGCACTAGAGCACGACAAGAAGATACCAAAACTCAGTTCAATAAAACCTTTATTTTAAAGACAAGAATGCATTCGCTCTTTGTGTGTCCCCACGGAGGTTATAGAGCCAAGTTGACTTTGGCGGAGGTAGCCGATACAAAAAGCAGGAGTTGTGAAGGGAAAAAAAAAAAAAGTATCTTGATTAGCTGGGCAATGATCCAATGAGCAAGACACTCGAGGCTGCAAGTTCACAGCCGAAGAAGTTCAGGTAGAAATAATTTATAGCAAATTAAGTTAGGTCATGATAATGAAATTTAAAGACAAGTGGGACATGATTTATTTTACTAAGGCTTGTTCAAAAGTGAAAACCAAGCAGAGCTAACAGAAGGGCTAATTTAGCTTTAGTTACAGCCGGTACTGGCACTGAGGTAAACTTAACTTGACATATTTGGTATGAGAAAGAGAATAAGAATAGGATTTTGGAAAAAATATAATAAAAATTTGTACCATTTTTCCAAATTGCAGGGGGGAGCAGGACAAATTCAGTCCTGCAAATCATTACTACTTGTTTACCTATTTTAAAACATCCTGGCACACAGCCCTCAGTGGGACACATGGTGGAAATACCTGATTGCGAGTGCCTGGAAGGGATGGATACCAACACCTGCACTGCAAAACCCCTGCCATCAAGGAGCAGGAGGGAGGATGGGAGTAGCTCTTGGAATAGGTGCAGCCTCCTTGCTGGTCACTAGAAAGCAGCAGCCATGGCAGGAGGGATGCTGTTATCATTGAGGGCTTTGTGAGTTACCTCAATAGGTTACCTAGTGGCAGCCCAGGCTATGGCTTTGTTTGACAACAGATGCAGTGCCATTATGTCCTCAATTGTCCCTCCTGACACCCACCTGCCTCTCCCTTCTTACGCTGTGAAAAACAGCAGATGAGGAGAAGAAAGAAAGAGCCACTTTATAATGGATGAATGCAGCAGTTTGTGAGGGAAGTGGCAGGGGGGGAAGCAGGGAGAGGAATGAAAAAGCATTAATATTAAAGTAATAGAGCTTGTTCCCATTCTTCAGTTTGAAACGCGTGGTACCATAAAACAATGCTTAAAGGCACCCTCTTCTGTTCCAAACCACCTGCATGCTAAGGCACCCTGCTATTGTAGCACACAACTTGTTTACTGCCAGTCTCATTTCAGCCTGATTCCAGGAGAAACATAAAGCCGAATTTTTTCTCTCAGCATGAGAGCCCAAGTAGCCTCAGGTTTTCTTTGGTATGCCAAGCCCTGCCAAGTCACCTGCAATCCCAGTCTGGTCACTAACCACTCATTTCTAACAAGATTTATAAAAGTCATGTCAGAGCAAAAGGAATCTGTCCCCAGTGCATGGCACACATGCACCCTCCTAAATCAAGGTAGTCTCCTGACTTTTCACAGCCACCACAGAGGTTGTAGAGAGCATGTGCTGTTCTATGGCAAGCCAGGAGACTGCAATCTAGCAAGCAGGTGGCTACCTAGGGCATGAGCCTCAACAAGACCTAGAAAGCCACTATGATGGATCACTTTCCCTGCTTTCTTCATTAGGATATACGACTTCTTTCTCTTTCCACCAAAAAACCTGTCATCTTGCAAATAACCACTCTAAAATTCTTCAAAATTGCAATACCGAACGTATTTTGGCGTATGCAAACAGCTCTGCAAACAGGGAGAAGTGGCCAAGTCAACCATCAGCCCTGGCATTGTCTTACGTCATCATCTACAATATTAACCCACAAGACTATCGTTTCCTATTATGAAGTTACTTTCACGGTTGCACAAACAACTTCATTAAGAATGAGTGATCTCATTCAATCACTGATTAAAATAATTGATTTTAACAGCTGCCTTAATATGGCAATCATTTATTTATAACGAAAGAAATACTAGCCTTCTCTCAGAATCAATGCTAGTAGTAAGATGAGAGAAAATATTTCCTATCTATAACAATTATTTGATTTAAAATTATTAAAGTGTTCCCCAGGCAAAACTGTATATCCTACCTTTACTCATTAAAATAAGATATGGCTCAAATCTTGATGGCAGATGAAGAGAAATAAAGAAAAAAAATAATTTCACATCCTTCCCTTTACAGTATCATTCTTTCAGTTAAGTCATTTCTTATTTCTGCTGTGTTTTTCATAGCATTTTTATCAAAGGTGCTATTGACACTTTAATGGATTTTTTAATATTATTGGAACTTGTTTTCTTATTGCATTTTATGAAAATTTTATAAATAATTTTATAAAATATGACTTTTTAAAAATTAAAAACTTCTAAACCCTGAGAGAAAAAAAAGTATAAAACATTATACAGTATGAACATTTTTAATTAAAATAGAAAATTTATATAGCACTTGCATTTTTTTCTGTCTTACTGAAAAGATGGTATTTTTTCTTCATCAGTTCTTTCATGTGGAGCTTTCAGTCAGCTCTCCTCAAAATGAAGAGAAGATTTTTCTTCAGCATACTAATGGATACAATCCCTTACTAGTGAGCAAAGTGGCCCCACCAGATGCTGCTTGTCTGGGCTTGTGCTCATGATCTTAGTAATGATATAAAGCAGAAGCTCATATGGTTGTGATAAGATCATACAAACAGTTTGTAAGACTAGACACCTAATATGAGGTACGTTATGGTATGTTATTATACCTATGGACAAGATACACACTTTTGCAACCCTGACTTAACAAGAAGCATTAGCAACAAAATCATAGAATCACAGAATGTTTAGGGTTGGAAAGAACATTAAGATCATCTAGTTCCAACCCCTCTGCCATGGGCAGAGATGCCTCACACTAGACTATATTGCCCAAGGCTCTGTCCAACCTGGTTTTGAACACTACGAGGGATGGAGCATTCACAACTTCCTTGGGCAACCCATTCCAGTGCCTCACCACCCTCACTGTAAAGAACTTCTTCCTGGTATCTAACCTGAACTTCCCCTGTTTCAGTTTAAACCTATTCCCCCTTGTTCTGTCACTACAGTCCCTAATGAAGAGTCCCTCCCCAGCTCCCTGCCAGATACTGGAAGCCTGCTATGAGGTCTCCACGCAACTTCTCTTCTCCAGGCTGAACAGCCCCGACTTTCTCAGCCTGTCTTCATACGGGAGGTGCTCCAGCCCTCTTATCATCCTCGTGGCCCTCCTCTGGACTTGCTCCAACAGCTCCAAGTCCTTATTATGTTGAGGACACCAGAACTGTACACAATACTCCAGGTGAGGCCTCACAAGAGCAGAGTAGAGGAGCAGGATCACCTCCTTCGACCGGCTGGTCACGCTCTTTTTGATGCAGCCCAGGCTGGTTTCTGGGCTGCGAATGCACACTGAAGCTGGCTCATATCAAGCTTCTCATCAACCAACACCCCCAAGTCCTTCTCCTCAGGGCTGCTCTGAATCTCTTCTCTTCCAATCCTGTAGCTGTGCCTGGGATTACCCCGACCCAGGTTTAGGACCTTGCACTTTGGTTTGTTGAACTTCATGAGGTTTGCTCTGGCCCACCCTTCAAACCTGTCAATGTCCCTCTGGATGGCAACCCTTCTCTCCAGTGTGTCAACTGCACCACACAGCTTGGTGTCATGAGCAAACTTGCTGAGGGTGCTTTAGTCCCACTGTCCATGTCAATGACAAAGATGTTGAACAGGACTGGTCCCAACACCAATCCCTGAGGGACACCACTTGTTACTGGTCTCCATGTGGACACTGAGCCATTGCCCACAACTCTCTGCATGCAGAACAGAAGATACGCTGAGGAAGAAAATGACCTTTTTAGTGTAATAGTGCCAGCAGAAGGCAGCCCAAAAGATGGCAGAGCTACTCCTGGGAATAATTTCTGCAATGTCTGCAGTCTCCCACTAGTTTTGAGGCAGTGCCACGACTCCCACTTGGAGCCATTCCTGTTTGCACGCAGGAAGAGGAGCGACCCTGGCAGACTCTTACGTGTTGCTAGGCTGAGTCCTTGCTGCTGAGCAACCCCAAAAGCCAGTGGCTGTTTAAGGAACCGTAAGAAGCTGAAAGGCTTTTTAAAAGTTATTATTAACTTAAAGCATGCAGAGCTGTGCTGGAAGAGTAGATGAATGCTGCCAAAGATGGGTGGCTTCTCAGCCTGGATATCACTCAGTGAGGACTCTCAATTTCTCTTTGGAGGGCAGGGCTGACTACCTGGTGGCACATGGTCAGCAGGTAAGGGACAATCTGTGCTTTGCACCTCTCTGAGCATTGGGATTCCCAAGCAGCTGCTGGGCTTGGAGCGTCAAAGAAGCCAGGAGCCAGAGCTGTACCCTGCAAAGCAGCAACTTCCAGCATCCTTTG
>NW_009924270.1:0-8898 GCF_000696875.1 Nestor notabilis | reverse complement strand
TCCTGCTGAGCTGGAAACAGCATCTTCATCTTTTTTTCTCACCTCCTTTTCTCCATTTGACAGATGCATAGAAACATTCGTAGATTTGGACTGTTACATCCATAAAAGCTTAAAACAACCTTGCTGAGGTACAGACAACAGCTCTTGATGGCAGTGCAAACGTGACTGCAGACTTACTCACCTTGTTGTTATGACACACGAAAAACATCTCTGAAATCCCTCCACCGCCTGTACTCACTCCTGTTACACATCTCTGTGCATCCAGAGCTCAGACGGGCCAACATGACAGAGAAGCACAGAGGAAAAACTCCCACTTTCGGTAGATTCATACTCTGTTGTGCACTAGGATTTTTCTTCAGTGTAATAATGGAAAGACATTAATAGTTTATCTTGAAATATAGGACAATCAACAGACTTTAAATACATTTAATACACACATTCTGCAAAGAAATGGTTTGCGTTTAAAGCTCATTAAGTCTATCTCTGAGGGGATAGAGGGACAGACTACTACCAGAAAAAAAGGAGTCAGTTTAGAAGATATTTCTTCCTTCAATATTCTATTCTCAGAAATCCCAGATCCCTGCAACCAGTGAGAAATTCTGGAGGAATGAAAACTTGTCATCAGCAGAGGAGGATTCAGTTAAGGGACATCAAACAAACTGGACATACACAAGCCCATGGGTACTGAGGGAGATGTATCCACGGGTGCTGAGGGAACTGGTTGATGTTAACAGAAGGCTACTCTCAACTGTCTTGCAAAGGTCATGGGGATCAGAGGATGTTCTTGAGGACTTCAAGAAAGCAAAAGTCCTATTTTCAAGAAGGAGCATCCAGTAAACTACAGGCAGGTCAGCCTCACCTCCAGCCCTGGGGGGGTGATAAGCAAATAAATCTGGGAACAATTTCCTTAACCTATGGAGTAAAATAAGGTGATTGGAAGTAGTCAGCATGGATTTATGAAGGTAGAAATCACATCTGACCAACCTGATAGCTGTCTGCAATGAGATGCCTGGCTCATGTCATTGAGATGAGAGAAGTGCATACTCTTTATCTTGATTTCAGCAAAGCTTTTGGTGCTGTCTCTTATAACACCCTCACTGACAGACCAAAGAAGTACAGACTAAATAAATGGTGAGGTGGACAGAAAATTAGCTGAACTGCTCAAAAGGCTGTGGACAGCAGCACGAAGTCCAGCTGAAGGCCAGTCACTAGTGGAGTACCCCCGGGGTCCATCTGGGGCCAAGTTAACATTTTCATGAATGACCTGCATGATGGGATAGAGGCCTCAGCAAGTTGGCTGATGATACAAAACTGGGAGGCACAGTTGCTACACCCAGTGGATGTGCTGCCATCCAGAGGGACCTGCAAGGCTGGAAAAATGGGCTGACAGGAACCTCATGGGGTTCAACAAAGGGGAATTCCAAGTCCTGGGGATGAATAACTCTATGTACCTGTACATGTGCTGAAAGGAGCCTTGCAGAGAAGGACCTAAGGGTCCTGGCAAACACCAAGCTGAACATAAGCCAGAAATGTTCCCTTGCAGAAAAGGCAGATACAGCATTGCAGGCTGCATTAGGAACAACATCAGACAGCTGGACACAGCCCTGAGAAACCTGCTCCACAGGACCCTGCTTTAAGCAAGGGATTGGACTAAGTAATCTCCAGAGTTGCCTTCCAGCCTCAGCCATTCTGCAATTGCTTCCGAACAGATTAAAAAAGAGATCTGAAAGAACTACAGTTCAAGAAAAAATACTTGAAAGCAGTATAAATTAAGACAGAGATAATGCTAGACCTTGCATCACAGCATTTAAGTCCTACTGAGTCACATTTTAATTTCCTGTTTATATTACACATGGTTGTACAATGTTCTTGCCTGTAAAGAAGAGATGAATTTCATGGGGTGCTTCACTTGCAACAGGGAGTTACAAACACATACCCCCAAACCCAAAATTTAGCTGCAGCTGTTTTCTATCACTTAGATAGGGTTTATGGAACATCTTACCGCTGAGTACAGTTTTCTCTATGACTAGGGTGGGTAAACAAGTCCAATTACATATGTTCTATTTTTAAAATATTAATTGTAAGGCACATAGCGTAAAACATTAATTAAAATTATGCTGGTTTCCACAACAACAGTGCTTCCTGAGAAATGGCTATACTAGCAAACAAACATTGAAGACACCCAATTATTGTATTGCTCTGTGCATTACACTCTAACTCAAAATAGTACTGCTCTTTTTTAAATCATACCATCATTTAAAAGCAATGGACCAAAACTGCAAATATTTTTTCATTTATATAACTGCATTGAAGTAAAAAAATTGAATTACTGAACTGACAGCATGATAATATCTCCAATAAATACACATAAACTTATATGGAAACTCTTGAAATGACAGCAAGCCACACATGGCCAAACTTCTGGTAAATAAGTTCTAAGTACCTAATGAACCAATTAAGTGATTGACTGATTTCAATACATCAAACACTGACTTGGATGCCTACTTTCACACAAGCTGTTTTAAGAACACTGTCCTTAAAGAGGAAAAAAAAAAATGGAAAAAAAGACATTTAAGCTTTTTTTAAAATGCTTTTGGGCACCAAAATGCTGCTTAAGCTGGACAGAAAACAAGGGCAAATTTTCATTCTGTTTTCTGTGCTCAAATTACAGAACAAAATCCTATACAATGTAGCTAGAAGGCTTAAAAACAGAACAAAAAGCAAAACAAAACAAACCCACTGAACTTTGTCCCTACATAAGCATCTTGTAAACTTTCCCAACAATTTCAAGAAGAGCTGAACTGAGCCACAGTAGAACAAGCTTTCTAAAATTCCGACTTGTCTTATTGATTTAAGAAGTCAGTAAATGGATTGTAATAGGAAAAACATTTTTCCATCCTTCATTTACAATCCTGCTTAGAAAATCTGGTGCTAATTCACGTGTAGCGTATGCCAAGGGAAAAGAATTCTACAGGAACAAGCCACCAAGGTTTTTCCTGAAGCTTCCCACTGGAGCCTTAAAAGGAAAAAAGGTTTTTATCCTGCTGGTCCCCAGCTTGCCAAACAGAGAGCACGCACGTCTGCTTGGTACCTTGTGATTGCATTCACTCAGGGATTCTCTGTGGCTTTCTCCTGCTATCTTCCAGCAGAGCCAGCACAACTGTTTTCATCTCCTGGTATTAGTTAAACTTCCTGTCAGGCTATTTGCTTAACCTAGCAATCCCTGTGACTCTCAAGAGGCCAGACTGAAGCAAAGTTCAAGTGCTGCAAGCTGTTGGAAAAGCAAGACGTACTACCTCTGCCCCATATTGATACAAGTCCAGATAATCTTCAGGTGAGAAGGGGAGCACTAGTGCTGATCAGCTTTCTTCCAAAGCCACAGAGGTAGTCAGCTATGGAGATGACCTCCACATGCAAGCAAAGGATTATGTAGTTCATGCCTCAAAAGAAAAGCACCATCTTAATTTTCAAGTTCACAGTAACAAAAAAAAACCTTTAAAATTTAAGGACTGATAGCACTAGTAGCAGACAAATTCCTTTCAAATGCCCTGAACAATTTGGGTTTACATTTCAAGGCAACAAGTCTAATTGCTACTTCTGTTTTATGCTGAAGAGAAGCTCCCCTAGGCATTAAGTCTAAAAAAAGTCAGCCCACCACATAATTGCCCACAGTCCTGCCTCTGAGTGCTGACAACCACTGCTTACAGCGCTACTGGTGGTGGAAAGGTCTGATGGTAAGGAAGCAATTAATTCTTTATGGGTTTTTTAGTTCTTTTTGGTCATAAGGCTAGATTGTTTTAAAAGTCACTGTTCGTATACTTCCCCCTGGGGTTTCACAAGTTTCTCAATGTCTTTCATCCATCTCCACAAAAATGTTCATTCTTTTCTGGTTAGCTTTATTAGTTTGACCATTTGGATTAAACCAACTTAAAAAGCTATTTCCTAGAAAAGTTTTCAGTGCTTCTACATGTTAACCTGTTTCTCTATTTGTTTAACTTGTAGTATGTTCATTTTGGTCAATTTGATAGGTAAAAAAAAAAAAAAAAAAAGGTATACAAAAATGAATGCCTAAAAGAACCCCAGAGGAAACAGTATCAGAAAGCCACAAAACCAGAAGAAATATATAGAATCCTAAAAAAAAACCAAAAAAACAAAACAAAAAAAAAAACA
This sequence comes from Nestor notabilis, assembly GCF_000696875.1. NCBI lineage: Eukaryota > Metazoa > Chordata > Aves > Psittaciformes > Psittacidae > Nestor > Nestor notabilis. The sequence continues at coordinate 4,728 of NW_009924270.1, read as the reverse complement.
AAACCAGAAAACCCCCCAATTAGAGTGCCTGTGTAAAGAAGCCGATAGTAAGTTACTTCAATCTTTCAGTGTCAACTGAGACCATTTTTTCCAGTAGCATTTTTTAATTCATAGGCCTATGCATAAGAAATTCAAATGTCCAGATAACTCATAAAAATACTTACTTAATACGATATATGCACACATGACTACCTAAAGTAAGCAAGATGCAACACTATGGTAAATAGAAGAAATGAAGTGTGAAAATATTTTCCCTTATAACACCAAATGGAAGTCACACTCATTTGAATAAATATTTTCCTATACTTATAGAAGCCAAGTCCATGGTTTGTTTTTTTTTTTCTTCAAAGCCTTGCTTTAGTCATTTGTAAACTACTATTCTCATCTGCTTCATAAAAAGTGGCACATGAAGTTTGTGTTCATATAACTATTGATGAAATGTTCTTTGCTGTTTCGCAAGTGGCTTGTAAAAAACCATTTTAGCTCTCTCAAAAGGTAAGGAATACATTCGGCCAGCTTCTTTGTGAATGTGCTATGAGGATACTCATCCTCAGTAGATACAAATTTCCCTAGCTTTATTCAGCAGCTGTAATGGAATGTGGCAAAACTATGATATGCACCAAAAATTTACAAGCTTGTTAATAAGAAGCAAGATACAACAGAATATGCTCTCTGAAAACTATCCAGATTTCCCAAACAGCATTTGGATAGCTTCCCTTTTTGAACAGGACTTGATGCTTCACGTTCAATCTGTGCACACCATTTTCTCCTTCCTGCCTAAATTCTAAACATTTTTCTTACATTTACTTCTTCTGAGATTCAGTAGTGACAGTTTCTTCCTTACACTCCTACATACATTTTGCACAAGCTGTTAAAGAGAATTAGTCCACACTCCTCTTCCGTATCAGTCACCATTGGCCAAAAAACATTCTGCAGAATCTGGTACACAAGAATGCAACTGGCTTCACAGTTTCAGAAGCTCAACAGCAGCCAGACTATTGAATAAAAACCAGAGAAGGGAAGTATTTACAAGTGATACATGACTATGCAGTTGGATGGAAGGTTGTTTTCCCTGTGCTCTGTAGGAACCTAATAAACTGGCCTTAGAGAAATCCCAGTGCTCTCACTCCCCACCCAGCTTCTAACTTGTGCAAACACAGCTTGGCAGCTGGGCTGAAGAACAGTTTTGTGGACTATAGTCATGCAGATCCTCCAGATGGCCACAGGAAATGTTTACTAGGTGAAGACAGGTCCCAAGTGGCTAACAGAGAGGGGGTATGAACACAGCATGTGGAAGACAGGTTGAGCATGCCCAGCGTAAACTCTTTACACCGTTTTAACTACCACGAGGGCGTCACTTACAAGCAGTTAACAAAAATACTGCCTGGTATCACTTGGTTGTTGCACTCTGCACATTACAATAATCCAGGTTAGTTCAGAGGATGCCATCAGCAACAGCACTGGCTGGGACCTTTACCTAAATAAGGTAAGAGTTCACCCTGAGCATAAAGGTACTCTTCAAATTCTCTGACAAGTCTTTACTACAAATTCCTCCTTACCAATCAAAGCCAGCAGATAAAAACTTGAAAACTGTACAAGTTAGAATTACCTAGAGAAATTAAACTTTCTGGTCTTCACAGACCTACCAAAGCAGAAAGACTAATACAAGCAGATTCCCTACCCTTCCCCCCAAAAAAAGGTAAAATTATACCCTGATAATTCTTTCAATTGCAAGTTCACTAATATACCTTTTAGTAATGAATAGGAGTAACCAGTTTTAGGTAACAATTTAAATTCAATGCCCTATTTTTAAAAAGTCAAATAAAAATACCAGCAGAGAGACCAAGAAGAAAAAGAAAGTGACACTGGAAACCTGACAGATTCTGGGAGATGAAATAATTCAAGTCTGAATGTCTTTCCTTCACCATGTGTTAAAACCACATGGCATGAGGAGAAAAATCAGCACGTGCAGTGTCTGAAACGCATGTCACAGAACAGAAGAAACCAGTGGATAATAAAGAATTAACCTATTAGGCAAGTGCTGATTTCTGCATGTGTTTGAATCTGGAGGCACACTACCCCTTCCTGCACAGCTTTCTGCCAAACACAGGATCCACAGGGAAAATGGCTTAATCCCCAGCAATGACGCAGTGTGAGGAGCCTATCTGGGGCATACTTCATGCTGTCCCCCATGCTGAGGGCACACTTCCAGGAATAAAGAGTTAGTCACCATGTCTCCCTCCACCACCCATCTTTTCATCTTCTGCATATCCTGCTCTGTAGAGACAAGCATTCACACCTACTGGATGCTGCTAAGTCATGTAGGGACATGGTATGCAGGAAGCCGCTCTTCTACAGAAAAACCTCCTGTAAATACAGTGGACAGCCCACTAGGAGTTCTTTACATGGATTTCTGCAGGATGTGAGATAGGTATCTCTGGTGGTGGTGGTTTTGCTACATCCTGTTCCTGAGTGGAAGCACCACCCTGCTTCTGAACACCCTGACTTCACTCATGAGTGCTAGAAAGGGGCAGAGAGCATCTTCTTACATCCTTTGCATATACTGTGAGGCCTAACAGAGGCATAATAAAACCAGAGAAATTATTCTTTAGAAATTGGCTTAGTTACAGCAACCCTTTTTTGTTTGTTTTGTGGTTTCCCTTTTTTTTTTTTTCATAAACCAAATGTGTGTGGAATTGTGATTTACCCTGAATGCTGTAAACATTTCTCGTTAGCTCGTTCCCAAAGCTCATCTGAGTATGGGAATAGATCCCATGCAGCTATCCAGTGAAGCAAAGGAATGAGTCATCAGTCTGCAATCTGAACAACAGATGGAATCATAGATTCAGACCAAGGTAAGCACAGTAATGAATGAAACACCAGTAGCAAAATTACACCTCTGGAGAAAGCAGCCTAGGATGGCAACCCATAAACATACCTACCTAGCCTAGCATTAGAAAGCATATAGGGAATACTGTGGGCCACTTAAGAGAAAAACTCTGTGGAATTCAATGGGGGAAAAAAATCTTCCCGAAAAATGCTTGGGAATGCTGAAGGAATTCAACTACAGCAGCATACACCTTTGTAACTAACTTGGTCAAGTCTTGTGTCCGATATTCTTACAGGTTTGGCATAAATACTATGCACTAGGAAAATGTCTTTAAATAATCTTAATTAATTTATAGTGAACTCTATTAGTTTTACTCCTGCTACAATTAGTATAATTTTCCTCACAGAAGGAATAAACTCCACAATAGTGCCAATGCTCCCTCATTTTGTATTCAAACAGTTTCTTCTTTGACTAAACAAAGCTAGCAGTCTCTTCCCGCCAACCACACTGACAAAAAAGGCTCAAATTCTGTTTGCAGTTTTGCTGGTCTAAATGCAAATAATTTAGGTAATAAGTTTAGATTTCTACCAAAGCAACTGAAAGCAAAACATACCCCAGAGATCTACAGCCTGATTAGAGATGATAAACTGAGATAGCACAGCCACAGCTGCTCGATGTTACACAAAGAAAGAGGTAGGCAGATTCAGAGAAAGCTGCACATATTGGTTTCACTCCTATTCACAATTTACCCCTACTATTTCACTCACCCACTCTCTCTTCACCAAAGCATGAAATGCCAGTTGCTTAGATTTAAGCTGTTAAATATTCAGCTACTGCCATCACAAATTACTAGACAAATTAACAAAACGCCACCATTCCACAGAATGACTCCCAAATACCATACTCGCCCCGTTTATTTTCAGATGTTTCACTCCTCCCAAACTCTTCTGCCCTGCCACCACCTAGCCAGACGCAGCACCTGCACTGAGTTGCAACCACAGCTCCTACTCATTCTTTCCCCAAGGCAGCACACCCTTCACTGAGGACCGCTGTGGGTGCAGTACATATCAGGGGTAATTCTCCCTCACCTATACATCACCGAGCTGTGTCCAATAAATAATCTCTGTAGTTACTGCATGCTACAGAGATCATGGTTACCTCTCATGGGAATGCTGGCTTAGCCCTCAGTGCAAGCTAGAAAAGAGCAGGAAGAAGAAATAGGGCCTCCAGCTCAGCTCTTCAAGAAAGATCCCCAGCTGGCAACTCTGCTGGCTCAGATGCAAGACTTAGACATATGCAAGTCTGCGGCCAGATGGGTTCCACCCAGGAGTGCTGCAGGAGCTGGCAGAGGAGCTCGCCAAGGCACTCCATCATTTATCAGCAGTCCTGGTCTAGTGGGCAGCTCCCAGAGGACTGGAGGTTGGCCAACATGAAGCCTCTCTAGAAAAAAGGCAGGAAGGAGGACCCCAGAAACTACAGGCCTCTCAGCCTGACCTCAGTGCCGGGGAAGGTCATGGAGCAGATGATCCTAAGTGAGATCATAAAGCATGTGTGGGAAAACGGAGGTATCAGGCGCAGTCAGCGTGAGTTCATGAAAGGCAGATCCTGGTTGACCAACTTGATCTCTTGCTATGGTAAAGTGACCTGACTGGTTGATGAGGAAAAGGCTGTGGATGTGGGAATTTGGACTTAAGTAAAGCATTGACACTGCCTCCCACAGTGTTCTGGAGAAACTGGCTGCTCATAGCCTGGATAGGTGTATTCTTTGCTGGGCTGGAAAATGCCTGGATGGCAGACCCCAAAGAGTGGTGGTAATGGTGTCACACCTAGTTGGCGACCGGTCACTAGTGGTGTCCCTTAGGGCTCCGTGCTGGGACTGGTGTTGTTTAACATCTTCA
>NW_009924269.1:0-11548 GCF_000696875.1 Nestor notabilis | reverse complement strand
CTCCACGCACGTGATCTGGTTCTGGAGCTCACCGAGGAGGGTATTGTACTGGCACTCAGTCTCAGCCAGAGAGGATTCCAAATTATTTCTCTGATAAACAAGATAACCAAAGAAACAACATTCGTTTAAATGTCACCCTGGAGATGAAAGAGCTGCTCACCCCACCACTCTAATTGCTCGGTCTGGCTGTTCAAGAAGGCCAGCAATAACCTCATCACGGCTGTAGGGATATTCACCACTCACCTGGCTGAGCTGAGCCTGGAGATCGATTTCCAGGGCTTGCAATTGGCGTCTCAGTTCAGTCACCTGGTTGTTGCATGTCTCTACCTCCTGACCGCTTGTAATAACCTCCCGATTCACCTCCTCAATCTGAAAGTCGCCAATACAGAAGAAAGAGCATCAGGGAATATCTGTGCAAGTTGGACTTGCTTTTACAGAAGCAGAATACAGCTGGCATAAAGAAAAGTGAGCAGGGCAAGTTCCTTGCTCTGGATGTTAACCGCTGGCTTCAGCGGCTCACTTTAAACATCACATTAAGCTTGTGGCTATTAAGTCTCTTTAATCCAACTGTGGAGTATTTTAGCTCCAACAACACACCCCAAGGCCTTGTGGCAAAGGCTGCTCTTCCAGACGGAACATAACAAACTGGTCAGACAGGCCTGTGTCTCCTGTGGAGCACAGTGTATAATAAGTGCTGATCTCGGGCTTCACTGTAAGGGAAAAACTGCTTATTGTCTCCAATGTGCATGTGTGTCCATTGGAAGCAGGCACATGTCACTTACCTTACACTCATACCAATCCTCAACTTCCTTGCGGTTGCGCGCTATCAGTGTCTCATACTGGCATCTCAAATCCTCCAAGATTTGCCTGAGATCTGGTCCAGGGCAGGCATTGACCTCCACGCTCACGTCTCCAGTGTATTGTTTTCTCAGGCAATTCATCTCCTGGAAATAGAACCCAGATCAGACGCACACTGGAGGTTGAAAGACAGCACAAAAGAGCAGAGCTGGGTGGCTGAGGATGGCCCTCTGAGAGGGCACCCCCGAGCTGTGGCTGCAGTAAGCACTGGAAGATGGTGCAAGTGTTGGGTAACTTCTTTCCCAATTTCAGCAGCAATTTCGCCCCACTCTGGCACTCCCAGCACTGGCAAGAGCAGTGGTCACATCTCTGCCAGAGCTCCCCCCATCCCATGCAGGTCTGAACCCCAAAGAGTTTGATGGGAAGCTGTGGTATGAAAATGGCTTTTCTTCACTTTTAAACCTAAAGCACATTCACAAAGGCACTTTTCTGTCAGGGCCATGGTGCTCCAGTGGCGTGGACAGGATCCTACCTCCTCATGGTTCTTCTTGAGGCAGCAAAGCTCCTCCCCCAGCGCCACTGCGCCTCCAGGTCAGACCTGCAGAGCGTGAGCTGGTCCAGGACCTGCCGCAGGCCGTTGATGTCAGCCTCCACACTCTGGCGCAGGGCCAGCTCCGTCTCGTACCTGCCAGAGAGCAGTGAGATCTCACATGTGCTCGGTTCATGCAGAGGTCTCCTTCCTTGCCCAACTACCTGCTCTAAACTGCAGTTTGTTCTCTCAGCTGAATGCTCTGTGCATTGGATTTCTGCATTGCACTTAATGTCTGTTCTGTGGAAGCTTTTCTTCCTCATCTGTTTTTTTCCTGCTCCTGATCACTGTGTGTTTGGTATTGTGGAATCATAGAATCATAGAATGGTTTGGGTTGGAAGGGACCCTAAAGCTCATCCAGTTCCAACCCCCTGCCATGGGCAGGGACACTTTCCACTAGAGCAGGTTGCTCCAAGCCCCTGTATCCAAGCTGGCCTTGCACACTGCCAGGGGTGGAGCATTTACCACTTCTCTGAGCAACCTCACCACCCTCATGGGGAAGAGCTTCTACTAAAATCTCATCCCAGTCTCCCCTCTGGCAGGTTAAAGCCATTCCCCCTTGTCCTGTCCCTACAGGCCCTTGTAAAAAGTCACTTACCCAGCTGTGTTTCTGTTTCGCTGATCCCAGTCTACACTGCTTTTGATGGAAATGCACCAACCACATCACTAAGGACCACTCCCTGCAGTGTGCGTCCCCAGCCCTCACCACAAGTACTTGCCAAATGCTTTACCCAAGAATACTAATTAAGGGAGGGCTGGTGACCAAGAGCAAGATGCCTTTCATCACGCCACTCTGTCCTAATGTGGTGTTGGAGTGAGACTTGTCTGAAGTCTATAATTATACATTGAGACTCCACAAGTGAGGTGTAAAGGAGCAGGGAGGAGGCAGCAGGGTCCATCTGCAGAGAGGGGCACTTACTTCACTCGGAAGTCGTCAGCAGCCATCCTGCTGTTATCAATGTCCAGAATGATCTTGTTGTTATCAATGGTTGCGCAGACAATCTGGAAGAGAGCAGACCATGAGAGATGTCTCATTTCTCTCTGCTGTTTTACTCTATAGGTCTATCTAGATTGCAGTTAGGCAGGATCCCTTCACAAGCTCCTTTTTCTGTTACCTTCTGAATTAAATAACCTTGTTCCTTGAGCAGCTTGCAGGAGCTTTGCCTCCTTCACTCACAGTCAGTAAAGAGGTCAACTGTGTAGAGGCTGGGGGTTAAAGAGCTCTGAGATGGAACTTTCCAGTTTCAAGATCTAAGGGCAAGTCCCAAAGGTGCTTCACAAAGAATTGAACCTAAAGAACCTTAAGACATTACATCTCAGCTGACATTAAAGCTGGTGTGTTCTGGGCTTCAAGCTTAAGGATCCTCAGGGAAGATGGTTGGAAGGTATCTTTAAGCCTTAAGATCAGCCATAACTTTCACTGTGGACATACTAATATCAAGCTGTTTGTGCCACTGTGGCAATCAATTTCAGATCCTCAGCTTGTCTCACCTAAAATTTACAATGCCTTGTTTGATACAGCATTTGTGTGTTTTGCTCTGGTTCTACAGTTCTCTTTGTTTTGCTCTTCCTACTGGGCTGACACCACTACATCTCCTCAGAGCACACTTGGTATCAGATTCATAATTGTATAGTCCAAACTCAACAAAGCAGCCTTTTCCTTTTGAAGAGTATCACCCCACCTGTATCACCCTGCAGCATGTCTTTGATGTGCACCCACAACATGCCATAGGGCAACTTGCCAAAATTTATGTTTGCAAAGACATTTAGCAGCACCAAGTTAGCTCTAACAATTGCAGTAGGTTCTAAATACAAATTGAGACATAAACTTTAAATGGGGAAGGAACAACTGAAAAGGGGATTACCTGGTTCTGAAGATCTTCGATTTCTTTGTAATAGCAGCTGTAGTCCCGGGGCTCGCAGGAGAGGCCCTGTGTCGCATACCACTCTCTGATTCTGCATTCCAGTTCAGCATTTTCCTTCTCCAAGCACTTCACCTTGTCCAGGTAGGAAGCCAGGCGGTCATTGAGATTTTGCATGGTGACCTTCTCATCACAAGATGAAAGCAAACAGTCGCCACCAAGACCACCACCAACCACACCGCCTCCAAGGCCAAAACCAAGGCCATTGCCATAGCAGTTGCCACCTCCAAAGCTCCCACCAGCCAAGCTACCAACACTCAGTCCCCCTCCATAATTCACTCCACCGCAGTAACTCCTTCCAGAAAAACCTCTGCCACTGCCTATTGCATAGGAAGAAATCCGTGCTCCACCACCACCACCAACGATACAGCTGCCACCACTGCTCCTGCCTTTGCTAGACACAGTAACAGTCTCCTTAATGTTGCAACTCATGGTGACAGCAGTTGGAAATGCAAGCAGAAGCCCAAAGCAAGATGCACAGCTTGATACTAAATCAGACTGCGAGCTGTCCGTGGTGGAGAAACTCTATTTATACCTTCCAGAGTGGGTGTCACCACTGAATCCTCTTCCCATAAGGCCAGCTACCCCAGCCATTGGTGCCAAGAATAATTTCTCAAAGGGAAGTTTCCTTTTAGGAATCCTGGTAGACAAGGAAGATATTTTACATGTCTCTTGCTAATTTCAAAAATACATTAGCAGTAATGTTTTATGAATCATCAGCTTTTTGTTTATGATGCAAACTTTACAACATTAAGCCAGGAAAAACACTGTCCTAAATTATATACCAGGAAGAAATCATTAAAGGCTATTGCATCAAAGAGCTCTTTATCTCTCATTAATTTATTTTCATTTTATTTTGAGTTGAATAAGCAGTTTCCATGCAAGGTGCTGATGTTGGAATATGTAAGATGAAAAAGAATGAACAAATACGAAGTTTGACTCTCGAATGATGTATGAGGAATGATGTAAGAACTTTGTGGAAGGATCAGAGACGCAGAGATTAACCTTTAAGTCTTTCTATTGGCAAAATGACAAATCCAGAGCTCTGCTACAAGACAAGTGAGGCTGTAGAGTGATCACTTAATGGACACGGATGAAAGGTGCCTTGCATATGATCATGGCTCTCCAGTAATGCACAAAGGGTTTGTTTCTTATGTGGAGAGTATAAAGGAAGGTAAAAGCACTTTATGTATTTCCTGTTGCTCAGTGAAAGGTGTTTCTGCAGTTTTCATCATTATGGATAGTGGTTGTTCCAGCAAAGGATGGGTGCTTTGAAACAGTGAATGGGAGTGGAAACATCCTGTGACTAGTTCTCTGTGTATATGCGCTGCATTCTAATAAGAGGTTTGGGATCATGTCCTATGAAATATAAAGGCAGGATTGCTGATACAGCTGGCAGAGCAGTCGTGGCCCTATAGAGTTCTGCAGTGGCTCAGAGAAGATGAATGAAGCACAAACTAGAGGCTTTTCTCTACCACTGATGTCTCCAAATCTTAACTAGGCAGAGAAAATAAAAATCAGAATCCTTTCACTCTTCTGACATCACAATTTAGGCTAAGCTGATTTTCATGAGTGTATTGCTAAGGCTCAAGAGCAGTGGGCTTCTCTCTAGAGAGAACCTGTTTCTACTGACATTGAGCAAGAGACAGGCGTTCCAGAGCTTTCTGAAACTAACCATTCACTGCAAGGAGTTCTCCAAGCCTGCTTCACCAGGGAGCAAGTGCTCAAATCCTCACTTTGTGTCAGGGTTGTGGACTGGAATAGGTGTTAGTATGGCAACTAAATAATCCCACTTATTGAAGGGCTGAATTATCCCAGTATTCATGGATTTGCCCATCATTTTATTGTTCTTATTCTCCTTACTTCTGTTTAAAAGATGCCTCCTCTTATCTCTTCTTTCTTGGATATTACTTATCCAGCACAGTGAAAGCCAGCAGCATTCTGGTGATATCTCCAGCAAGCTGGAGGCAGAGGTGTGGAAAGACCTGCTCAAAGGGATTTGCTCAAAGACAGAGAGCCTGCCTCTGGCAGAGTCTGCACTTGAACGTGGGTCTCCTGTGTCAGACCTCAGTGCCTGCGTGTCAGCCTGCCCTTCCTTCAAGTTGTGCTCCACTCAGCCCCTAAATACAAAGGAGCAAAGCTCAGAATAGGTAAAAACTCCAATAAAGTTATTGTGCATAGGAAGGAATACCTGGATTTCATTACTAGGACTGGAGAACATAATTGGAGTCAGGGTGTGGTGTTAAGAATGAACCGAAACTGATGTAATGTTGCATCGCTTGAAGCTTTGCCTGTCCTGTGTGTGATTCCTCTGGAGTTTCCCAACAGCTGTCTGCAGCAAGCATCTTTTCTGAGTGAGCACACATTCCTTCCCCAGATCCACACTTATCATTTTAGCACATCAGAATAATGCAGGCAGAAACATGGAATGACTTTACTCCTCTGTGGGAGTGGAGGATGTCTACATGCCTATCACGCTAGTTATTGTGGAGGGCAGAGAGGATGCCTTCTGCTTTTCTGGGGTACCCCATGGGCTGGAGCTTTATCCCTTCGACTCAGCTCCTCCTGCTGCCTCCAGCAGGCCCCTTTGCCCAGGATCCTCATGTGGCACACACTTGGCCTCTCTCTTGCTATTTTTCCTTTCGTCTTCAGGAAATGGGTGAACTGGTTAAGCTAAGATAGAATTAAATCATTTTTCTGAGGACCCTAAAAAAGTAAATTAAGATTTTCCTCCTATTTTCATTCAGTTATTTGAGCTCAGAAGCTCCCTGGGTCTCTTTCATTAGCACAAAGAAATACGTAAAACTCATGGAAATATGGTTTCCAGACTGAGGTTTGCAGCTCCATAATTTGCAGCTCTTTAATATAAAGGCTGTTTCAGGGTGTTTTCTGCTGGGGAACAGTTTATCACAAGGTACCTTCTCATGAGCTGCTTTCCAGATGCATCCCAACCTGTAGGACCACAAACAAGAGCTAAGTCTTTGCAGCCCTGGGGGCTTTCCAGAGGCATATTCATAAAGTCTGGTTCATTGGAGTCCTTGTCATTAGGTCTCTTTCACCTCTCAGGAATTTAGGACAGCTCCTTTGTGGAAGTGCATGGTCTGTGCCTGCCGGACCTGGCGGGAAGGGTGGGAAGGCCTTTGGTAGAAACACAGGGAAGCAGATGGAGCAGCTAGATGTCAGCAGCAGTTCGCAAGAGGAGAAAACTAGCCCAGATCCAGTGGGAATCAGCTGGGGCTCCCAGGAGAAAGCGACAAGTTTTATGTGTTGTAGATCGCCTTGAGTTTCCAGCAGACTGGAAACTGGAAGAGCATCAGTACAGTAGCTTTGTATTTTTAGAAATTAGAGTGTGAGGACTCGTAGACTGGGAAAAACCAAGGCTGGGAAGTGCAGCAGTGGGGTTTTTGTACTGTGTCTTTGCCCTGAATGAGGCAGGAGAAGACAATGGGAAAGGAAGAAGGAGACACTTTCTGACTTCTCTGAGTGCAACTGGGGTGTAAACAGAGGAGTCCAACCAATGGAAATTTGCCATTATAACCATGATAAGTATCTCTTTTGGTCTCTTGTGAAGCGTTGGCCTTACATGGCTACTGATAGATTTCTGCATCAAGTCTGTGACTTTCTGTAGGACTGGAACTAATCTTTAAAGAAGACCTGATCCACAGCCTTGGTTTAAAAACTTCTACCTATGGCTATTCTTTTGAGTCATTACTACAGTTGTTCTGGTGCTGCATTTTCTTACTTGCTCTAGCCCCTGGATACTATTGGGTAGATGAAATACATCTTCTCTCCGTTGTGTTTTACAGCAGGAGAAGGGCCCCTTTCACCTGCTCCCTGATACATTAATGATTGGGCTTCTTCAGACACTTGCCAAGCTCCGGGCCTTGGAGGCACTGCTGTCCTGGAAGGTTTCAGGTTGTGTTAAGTCTGTTTCTGTAGTGACAGGGAAATTAGTGTCTATATAAAAGAACTGATGATATAAAAGTGTGCCACTGTACTGAGATGCTTTTGTCTTTGTACCCTTTGTCCTCCTCCCTGAGACTGGCAGCTCCATAACCTCCAGCTTTTGTCAGAAATGAGTAACCAGGAGTTTTGCTTTGCCAGGTCATCTCATCAGTGAATGTGACTATAACAGCCACATCACAGCATACCAGGAACAACAGCAGCATCCAGTGCTGCTGTTCAGCTCTGAACCTGCAGAGTGGGGTGGACACGTAAAACCCATCACTGCTTGGTTTCCTGGACCAACAGACAATCCTCAGAACACTCTTCAGTTCCTGATGGCTTTTAACTGAACATTCTGCAAGCTCACCAGGGCTGGTTCCCAGGGCTGCACCCACCACAAGTGCTGCAGGGCCCTGACTTACCAAGCTGCTGCCTTTGCGTCTCCAGGCAGGTCAGTGTCAGGACACATGCCCGCACCATGCCAGTCCTATTGACTCAGCCCCAGCTATGGGGCTGCTATTCGAGGCTCAAGGAGGGAAGGATCTTTGCCTTGCTCGTGAGGTTTGAGACATACTGTCTCAGTGCTTTTTTTCCCATTCTGTTCTCTACTGAGCTGCACTTTTTCAGCTCCCATCCTGTCCAGAGAAGGTGTGTTTAATGTAAAGATGATCTTTTAGTGGCTCCTCATTTTCAGGTTGAAACTCTTTGAAATAGGATGACCAGTAAATGACCCCGTCACTATGTGAAAATAGGCAGGATATAAACCTTTTGCTTCCAATCCTTTTCCCAATGGGAAAATTCCTATAAAATGAAAGCAGTGGGTCAGAATATAAGCTGTGTCAGCAAAAATTGAATCAGTTCTGGAGACCAAGATTTCTTTTTCAACCTAATCACAGTCCCCAGGCTGGGTGATACAGTATGAGGGGCTCAGCCCCGGTGTGTCAGCACTGGGCTGGGGCTGAGGCAATCTGTCTCTATCACTGACTCTCAGAATGTTTCTAAAGCTGTGTTGTAGCACAGTGCTCTGTGGGCAGCCCACAGGCACCTGCCTGTTCTGTTTGTGTAGGGCATGGGGGGTGTCATGCAGGAACGGGCCATGAGTGCTACAGGCTTTGACAGGGATGAGAAGGACAGGACCTGTGAGGTCAGCGAAGCCATTCCCTGGCTCCCACTGGCAAAGCAGCTCTGTTCCCAGGGGGGTGGGATCCTGAGCAGCTCAGGTGGCCCTTGTGCATGGATCAATCAGCACCTGCTTTTCTAAAGGAAGGCAGTTTCCCGACACAGGGCTCTTGATTGCATCAGGCAGAAGCAAAGTTTTATTAGAGACGTTTTTTCACCAGCAGGTACACGGTGACCACACAACTGGTGAGCTCCAGCAATAGTCATGGTGCTTGGGCACATGCAGCAATACAGATTGGAAAAAGCACATAGCAAAATAAAGCAGAATGTGGCCCAACGCTCTCGCTCATCCCTCTGACACATGGCTTAGCATTGCTGAGTAATACAGAAGAACATGTCCCTGCTCTCTGCAGGGGCATATGCTAAATATCCTTTCTCTTCACCCATAGCTCTGGATGAAGAGATTCAGGGTTCTCTTGTTGGATATTCTCATTTCTCTGCTTAATCACAAATCCTTCTGCAAGGCACTGAAGAGATTAAAGGAAACATTATTTTGTTTATAGCAAAATTAGATTTTTTCCCACACTGTCACTCTGTACCCGCGCTCATTCCACAAGCCAATGCGATCAGAACTCCAGATAAACACTGTGCTTCCTGGAAAGGCCTGCTTGCTGCCTGCCAGCCAGGCAGACAGGGTTGGGAGCTTGCTGGAGCATGCTCTGCCCTCATACATAAACACACTAAATGGTGGAATCTGCAGCCATTGCCACTGCAGCAGTCTGGGTGCAGGAGTGGCATCAGGGTCCCTGCCAGCACAATGCCCTGCTCACACTCCTCATGGACCAACTGTCACCATATTTCTTTATTTCTTTTTTAGTTTGACTGGAAGTTTCCCCTTGAACTAGTATGAGTAGTTTTCTGCCAGTATCCCCATGATTCCTGCTTTTTCCTGATTTCTGGGCACGTGCTTTCTCCTATTCTTTCCTTTGTCCCAGATTTCATTTCAGCCCTTTCTCCATGATCCCTGTGCCTTGCCTGCCAGCCAGTCCCTCTTGTTTCCATCCCCCTTCCCTCTCATCCCCTTTTGCATCCTAGCAGAGTCACAGATCCTGACAGCACTTCTAGCCACTCCCCCATGGCCTCCCATCATGTGTTTCCCAGTTGCCTCACCATAAAACTTTCAAATAACACCTTTAAGCTACATGGGAAAGGTCCCTGTTGCTGCCTGTGCTTGCTGCGCTGTGGAAATCCTGTTGAGCGTTGCAGTTCTTACCTTGTATCTCCGCAGCTGCACAGGAAGGCATCTGGGAAGACGAAGTATAAGTGTGGCTTGTTCGAATGATACCTCCTCCTCCTATTCCACTTGTTCTTGCAACTCCTCCTCCTAGACCTGAGGACTGACCAATTCCTCCTTGCTGACTAAGGGGACAGGAAAATAGCATTTTAGTGCTAGAAATGACAGATGAACTGGAACTACAGCTTTCTACTGTCCCTGCTGCTCCCAGTCAGCAGAATATTGCAGTGACCTTTCTCGTGGCAATGGCTGGCACAGGGTGGGAAGCAGATTATCAGCCCTGATTGCCAGGCACACAGGTAGGGCAGTGAGGGTGAAGGGGCTGTGCAATGCCATCACCTATTGTTCACTTTCCTGGTGTGTTAAAATACCCAGGACAGGGTATTTTATTGTGTCTTTTGGTGCATATCAAGCCTACTTACATAAGGTCCTGCTGTCCCCCCTCCAGCAGGCAGCGGTATGTGTGGATCTCCTGCTCCAGGCGGCATTTGACGTCCAGCAGGATCTTGTACTCTTGGTTCTGGCACTCCATTTCTGCCCGCAGATCAGCCAGTTGCTGCTCCACGCACGTGATCTGGTTCTGGAGCTCAGCAAGGTGGTTGTTGTAGCGACACTCTGTCTCAGCCAGTGAGGATTCCAGGTTGTCCCTCTGAGGGGTGACATGAGGCACCAGGACAGGATGAGAAACACTGCATTTAACTGTGAATTCTGACATCAAATATAACTGTGAGGCAGGTGAGCTTGAGACCAGTTTGACACACACCTGGCTGAGCTGAGCTTGGAGATCAATTTCCAGGGCTTGCAATTGGCGTCTCAGTTCAGTCACCTGGTTGTTGCACGTCTCTACCTCCTGACCACTTGTAATAACCTCCCGATTCACCTCCTCAATCTGAAAATCACCAATCCAGAAGAGAGAGCATCAGGGAATGTGTAATGTAAATCAGATGTATTAAGGAAATTGCAGAATATTAAGGAAATTGCAGAGAAGCTAGCAAAAGCATGACATGGCAAAGGTTTGGGTCAACTCTTTCATCCTAATGGAGAGTAAACCCTCTTGTTCTTCTCATAGTACTGCTGTCCAGTTAGTTCTCACCACTGACTGCTTTGTAAAGAGTTCCTGTCTCAAGTGTCACTAACATGCAGCACTTTCCATCACCCCATGGCAGGGACATAGAGTGGCAGCATCCCCTGTGTCACTTGGTCCAGTTAAACCAATGTTAAAGGCTACTACAGTACATTGTGTGGTTTTAATGTGTGATAAACGACTGTGGAACCATTGCTGCATGTTAGCTGGGGAAGGTCAGAGCTGTGTGATTTCACTCACCTTGCACTCGTACCAATCCTCAACCTCTTTGCGATTGCGTTCAATCAGTGTTTCATACTGGCATCTCATCTCCTCCAGGATCTTTCTGAGGTCTGGGCCAGGACACGCATTGACCTCCACGCTCACATCTCCAGTCGATTGTTTCCTCAAACAGTTCATCTCCTGCAAACACCACCCAGAGCAGGTCAGGTTTCAAAAAGAAGGAAGAAAGTGCAGGAGCCAAGTTCCCTGGCAGGGAAGAGCCTAACCCCTGGCAGTGCCCATCTCTGCTGGATGTTCAGAGCTCCCATTCACATGTATTGTCGCCATCAGCCGCTTGCCCCCTGCAGCCAGCACCCAAGGGATGGGGACCATAGGCAGGGAGGCTGACAGATCCTTCTTGCACAGAGTGCACAGGATCCTACCTCCTCGTGGTTCTTCTTGAGGCAGCAGAGCTCCTCCCGCAGCGACTCGAGCTGTGCCTCCAGGTCAGACCTGCAGAGCGTGAGCTGGTCCAGGACCTGCCGCAGGCCGTTGATGTCAGCCTCCACACTCTGGCGCAGGGCCAGCTCCGTCTC
>NW_009924268.1:34395-50380 GCF_000696875.1 Nestor notabilis | reverse complement strand
AACCCTAACTATTCTATGATTCTATAATTTCAATACCATGATCTCTATGTAGATCAGAGGAAGGATATTTCAACATAGTAGTGAATAGTTTAGATCAGTTCAGTTATGAGTCATACTCTCCACAAACAGAAAATGACTAAACTGATAATTTACCAAAGTAAATCTAAACAGTTATTTACCCACACACTCACTATGGCTCATCAGGATTGCATTTGCTTTTGTATCTGATTCTTTCAAACTTGTATCCAGCCTAAAGTGGTCTCAGAACATTTCTGCAGTGCAAATGAGATAGTAGGAGTACTAAAACCACTAAAGCTGAGACTACTCAGAATTCACCCTGAGAAATGAGCCTGTTGGGAACTCCAGCCTGCTGCAGTGATAACTGATTTGGTACCCACATTAGCTGAGGGATTTCTAACCACCCACTGCAGACAGACCAAGGGCTTTGCAATCAGGAGCACCTTTGGGGTAGAAGACACTCACTCTGGGAAGTGTCAGTCCTCTAAGCAACCTGTACAGAACTCTATATGTGCCACAAGCTGTTTGGTGAAGAGGATGTCTCCAACATACAAGCTGAGCTGGTCTTAGTTTACATTATGCTGATATAAATAGGTGCTTTTTAATTATTATTATTTTTGCAGAAGGTGCAGAAAGTGGAGGAGTAGATCTAAAATACATGTCTGTATAAAGTCCACTGTACCCAAATGTCTCGTAAACTCAGTTTTTCCATGTTCAATTTCTGGAAAGAATACTGAGGGATATATTGGCCAGTTTGGATGGAATTCTAAGACCACTTTTGATAGGTATCTAGGAGGCGTCTGTGCAATGTATGTGTATAAAAGACTGGAAAGGAGCCCTGCTGTTAATGCCTCATAGTGCTCCCATTCACCTGTAAGTGGAATGGAAAGAATGAGGACGCCAGTTGCAAAATCTGGCTCAGAAGTCTCATCAAGATTGAGTTATGGGTCCAAGAAGACGCATGTTTCTTTCTTAAATATTTTAAACTCTTTATCTTTGCAGAAGTCAAAACCAGACCATTTCTAAAATAGAACTTCTGGTGATGTTGTTGGGGGGCCTGACTTCTTAAACGCTGGCAGGTTCAGAACACCTTGGCTCTGTGCTTTGGAGACAGAAGATGTCAGTGAGCCAAACTGAAATCCTTTCCTACTTTGCCAGGTAAGTATTTATAATTGAGCTTTTTCTGCTGCCAGTGAGGATGTCTTGAATATTTATGTGAGCTCCTTCTTCCAAAAAAGCCATTCAACATCCATTTGGTGAGATGGAGTGTGCAGAGCCTGGACCAGCCTCTGAGAGATTATATCCGGGATTAAGAGTATGACTGTAAGAAACTGTAGAGTGCAAATATCAAAGGTTGAATAGCCAAAATGTCTTAACAGTGTTAGGGCTGCGAATTCCATTTTGGTTAGTGCATTCTGATTTTCTTGAAGATCCCTGAGTTGGGATACTGTGCATAGATAAGCTCAGAGTCCCAAATCGGCCCTAGCTGTCCCAGAACAGAAATAATAGTATTTTTTATTTCCTTGCTAGTAGACAGATCTAAAGTAGCGTATTGTGTTTGTGTGACAATGTTTTGATAGTGGGGGTTGTGGGGAGATTGGGATACAGGGGTAGCTTCTGCTCGGGTGGCTGGCCAGGTTGTCTTGCCCTCTGGAAAGCTATGTCCTAAAAGGTATCTTCAGGGAACCAATCCTCACTGGTGATCAGGAAATTTCAAAGAAATAAACCAGGATCTGATACAATGCATTAGGTCTTGTGCAGCCAAAATCACAGTCATGTTCCCACTGATCCCTGGATCGGTACGGACTTCACCAGACAGTAGAAGGGGTTTTTCATTGACATGGAATTTAGCAAGACAGACATTGGAAGATTTCATGAAGAGATTTCATGAAGTTTTTAGCTGGACAGCAGACCTTTGTGCTCCCCATCCCAGAGCAGACTGCTGTCATGGAAACTAAGGAGTGGTTAACATGACATTTGATAGTGACACCCAAAGAGGATGTGGATTACTATAATCAGACAAGGTTTGTTCGATAAATACGCAATCATCAACTAGCTCCAAATACACAGTTCAGGAGTCTGGCATGCTGAAATACACACATGAAAGGTGGTGTGGAACCCAGCCAACCTTGGCAAGATCTGGGTACTGAGGCTGTGTGAACTTGTGAAGTGTTTCACAGGTTTCAGAGGGGACTAAAATTACTGCTGAGTAGCTAGCTGGCTGGTGATGCAGACCCAGCACAGAGACAGTGAGCACAGCATTTCACATGGTAGCACCATTTTTAATTTGTTTTACTACATACGTAACGGAGCAAGGACGAACTGGTCCAGGAGGATTTCTGACTTTATATTTTGAATTAATTGAAACACTTGCACACTGGGAGTGATGAACCAAGAAGAAACACAGAGCAACCCTGTGCTTTACAGGAGGAGGCAAAAGGAAGACACGCACAGTATCAGCTCTTTGATGCAAATACATGTGTCTAAGCTATTCATTTTCTTGAGATCCTAGCTAGCTCAGCACTCAGAGCTTCAAGTTTTCTTGTGATGGGACTAACCATGAACACAGCCCCTCTCCTCTCTCAGAAGCAGTAAAGGATGCAAGGAAAGAAGCTGGTAATAGACCAGTGCTCTCCCCTGCAGAGAGCAGCTTTGGATGCATGTGGATGGGCTCTGTTAAGTCAACATGTGCTGTTAGGATTGAGACAAACTTCATCTGCGTTCATACAGACACAGACTTATGGCACTTCCACATCTTATTTCCCATGTACTCTCATGTACAGCAGCTTTAAAGATTAACCCATTTCGTGCCTTCCCACCCCAACGGTGGCTTATTTGTGTCCCTTCTGCTCATCAGCGCTTGCTCTAAGCCCTGTCATTTGATGCTATAGGTTTGGCCTGAAGATTGCACAGCCAGCTCATCCCAGATCATCCAAAGTTTTCTTTTCCCACAGGCAAAATAACTTTAAAATGTTATTTATAATTTTAGGCCACCAAAGACTGTAAAAGAGATACATAGATTTCACATGAAGCAGTAATAATAAAAAGAATGTCATTGCTCATTTCTTTAAACAAACTAAGCAAATTAGTGTGCTTTTTTTCTTTTGGAACTCTTAATGATCAAAACCAATGACCTCATGCTTCTGAAAACAAAGAGAAGTACTAAGAAAGTTGTTTTAAAAGGACAAAGTCAGGTACACTGCAAATAGATTTAAAGGAAAAACAATACAGGGGGAAGGTACTGGATGGCATAACTGTAAATTATTTCAGTGGGAGTTATAAATGTCCTAAATGGCTTACAGCCTGGCCATCACTGAATGCTGGCATGGGGGGCCTACAGTGTTTGCATATGGTGCTTGGCTCTCACCAACATTATCCTGTAGCCCCATAAGTACACCAAAACAATTAAAAAAAAAAAAAAGCTAGTTTAAGTGACTACAAGGACGAGCTTTTCCTACTACAGATAAACAAAATGGGTTGAATAAGATAAAACTGATATTGCTTTATAGCATTATGAAATTTTGATTTTGTTTTAATTCAAAAGCAAACAGAAAATTACCTTATCTTCCCTTCCTGTTGTGGGGTTTTTTTCTTTTTTTTTTTGTGTGTTTGCATTCTGCTCCCTACCTTGGGGACAGCAACAAGCAGACAAAACCTTGGTTTGCACCATTTGCAGAAAAAAGGGTAGAGTGGCCCTGATTAAGAGGGAAGCACCCTCCAGCAAATGTCCTGTTTGGGTGGAGGTGAACATGCTCCAGAGCCAGGAGGAATAACCCATCAGTAGTGGAGGCACTGGTCTTAGATGGGATTCCAACAAAACCTCAGCCTCAGACTTAAAAGGAATTAACGTGGACTTCACACTTTTAAAGCAAATAACCAGGGGGGATATATTGTGGTAGGCATTGTGCAGGAGCTCTAACACCCATGGGTACTTAAAGAATTTCTTCACAGCTAACACTGAACTTGTACCACAAACAGGCAGTTAAGCTATCTCAGGGCCTAGGCCTACCTGGCTTTCACACACACACACAACTAATTCTGCTCCCCTGAGAGTTCGGAGCCTGGCGTTTTATGGAATCAGACCCATATAATGTAAAACTCTTGCAAGCAGCCTCTGCTGATGATCCCTTAAACCACCATTGACAACTCTGCTCTTGGCAAGAAAAACAGCTCCTTCTCACCCTCATGGCAAGCCGTCTCCCAGTTCAAATGTTCAAGCTCTGGTGGGTTGCTCAGGCAATGTTTATAGTTCCGTGGTACGGACGAAAATTCACGCAACGCTTCATGCTGTCAAAGCAAAATGTGATCACTCCAGACTGTGCATTATTACTAAACATATCAATTAAGGCCAAAAATGCACTTTTACACTGAGCTGCTTGGATTAGATTGTAACCAGCTCAAGGATAAGAAACACTGCATGTTTATCTTAATCACATTTAAAAATCCAGGCCCTTGTATTATCCTCCCCACAGCAGCCATTTCAAGTGACAGTAGGAATTCCCCAGTGGCTTCAAATGGATCTTTTCTGCCAACACATTCCCTCTTCAGTTTGGTATTTTTCTTTCTCCTGGTTTTAAAACTTTTAGACAAACACTACTAACATGCAAATCCCCCCAAAAAACCTCAGTGAAACAAGTGGAAAAAAATAAAACATTAAATGTATGACAAGAACCACACAGGACAATTCGCAACCCAGTGTCAAATAAACGCTCATTTGCCTTCACTGGAGGTCAGTGGGGCATATCAGTGGAAAGTATTTGTAATTACAAGTTGGTGAGAGACAGTTGTGGTTGTATGGCCTTCTAATGATGTGTTTTGCTCTAATTTTGCCTTGGAGATCTTACAAGAAATGGAAAACACCCAGAGCTCTGCAGGTTCCCAAAGTGTCTATTTGAATGTGTTCAAATAAGCCAGACTAATTTGTTTCCAAACTCCAAAATTCTATCCCAATGAAATCTGTGAAATATTACTGCATACGTTTAAATTATGATCAGTGCATTGTGTTGGATGAACACCAATAAGTCCCATTTGTGTTTCATCTGGAAGTACATATATTACTCAAAAGAGAAAATTATGTAAAACTTCAGTTCTGTATTACTATCCATACCGGACTTCCCATAAAACAGAGATTTAATTGCTCCTGATTTTACCACAAGCCTCCTGAAACTTTCCTTGAAACTTGGTTATCAGTGGAAACTTTAAAAAGATAGATCCTAGACGCTTTAAATTCCAGCATACATATACAAAAATCAAGCAAACGTATACCGTGTGCAAATCTCATTTTTAAGGCATTGGTGAACCCAACCCACAATTTTGAAAGCCTGAAGTTCACAACACTGCATAAGCCTTCCAGCTAACTACATTTATTAAATGATCCCTATCGTGCCAGAAAGGAAGGTGAAACCTTGCACACCGAAACAACCTTGCGTCTGCTGATATCTTTTTACTGATAAGAGGATGAGGTTCAATTTAGATATGCTTACCACTATAAGCATGGAAACTTGAGATATTTTTTTAAGGTTTCCATTACTGGACATCTTATTCTGTTACTACTGCTGCTTTTATCCTGGTACCAAGACACTATCGATGATTATCAAGTTTATGCTAAACCAAACTTATTGTCTGAAGCCCACTCTGGAAATAAACTTCACTAGTTCAGAGCCCAAACTGCAAAACTAATATTTAGATTTTGAATTAATTTAAAATTCAGTTTTTCTTTTGCTCTCTGATACATGTATTATGCATGTTTCAAAACACACACCTCTACATTTCCCAAATTTCAAGATTTTTGTTCACGTTTCTTTCTATGCATCACTGACCAAAAGAACTTGCTAATTTTTCATTTCTGAGGGATAAGGTTTTGGGACCATTTAGCACTTTTTATGATAATGATTAACAAAATCAGGCCAGTAGAATGGGGCTAACACTTGAAGAATGCCTGCTAGAGAAAATGCAGACTCTCCTCTCTGTGCCTCTGACTTCTCAACCAACCAATTCCTGCAATGGGCACTGGGAGGGCAATTTTAGGATGGATGGAAAAAACAGAAAGCATGATTTCTGTGCCTTTTTAATAGCAACTCTGTCCACGGCAACAGTCTCTATGTACATACAGACTGCAGAATAGTCGGGCTCTTGGCAGACATAATCTGGTGGAGCAGCTGAGCGTGTGGCTGTTACCAGTAAGAACAGCTCTGCGGCTATAACTCCACCGAGTTCTAATGTTATTTTTACCGCACACTGACTGTTTAGTATTAGTAATTATGTACATTTCTGAGGTTTCCATTTTGCATGCAAAAAAAAAAAAACCACCACCACCCCAGAACAAGCAAAGCAAACACCCAAGCATCCTGCAGGTTTAAATCCCACAACATGGACCGTAAAGGCTTTTATGACATCTTGGGTGAGATCTGTTGTGTAACACTGAGATGCTGTTTCAAAGTGGAGGACACTCCTCTCCTGCATGCCTGGTGACACTGTCAGACCCAAGGATGCAAAACAGAAGGGATATGAAAAAAAGTAATTTTTGTTTTTACAATGTTTTGATTCTTTTCTCCATTTTGGTAACAGCCTGGCACCTCATGAATGCAAACGTTCCTTGGCTCTACAACTTCCTTTAATCAAGAAGAGGTTAGCTACTGAGTCTGTGATTTAACCTTGAATGAGCAAGATAGGGGAAGTATTCTAATGTATATCCACATTAGTTTAAATCCATACATCTGCACTCACTTAGACCCAGGCCACGATGGTAGAGTTTCCTTCTCAAACCAATGTTTCTCCTGAGCAAGACTTCATCTATAATATATGCCAAAACCTCCTTAAATTAAAGACATAAATTAAAATAGAAGAAATATTAATTCAACAAAATCTACTAACAGTTTTTAAAAGTAAATACCATCTTTGTAGTCTACTGAACTATAAGTCAACTCCAGTGTAATGGGGTGGAGAAGATAACTATATGAGAAGTGACCAGTTTCTCCCCACCATAGTGCCGTTGCAGGGCCTCTCAAAAGCTTATTCTCAGAGGCTTAATTCTGTCTTGTAGCAACTGACTCTGTTTGTGCTAAATATTCAGCTGAAAATATGGTCTACATTACAGTATTGCACAGAGACTCTTTTAAAAGCCTTGTGATCATTAAAGTTAAAAGTCTGATGAGTAATGTCGTTCTGTCTAAAGTATATGTTGTTCCCTTTGCCTCCTTGCTTTATTTTGAGACAGATATACTTAAAATAGTTTTTTAAAAATATGGAGATTATTATCCAATCTAAAAGATTTAATTTAGCATTTATATGGGTTTTAAATGCATGCCAACACTTTCCTTCATTTCAGCGTTTGGCAACTGTTCACTATTCACAATTCCAAAGGCTGCAGACACATGTCTGATCATTTTAGGATATTTACAGTTGTAGCCAATAAAGACAGTGCTGATTTTAATTAAACCTTTAATTGCTTTCTGAGACAACAACAAGAAGCCACGATTGCACGAAATTGTGACTGGCTCCTTTAAATAATAATGGGTGCAGATTGCCAGAAGCATCACTGTCCATCTCATCCTAATGGGTGGGTATAAATAAATGCTAAATCATCACTCCTGATAACATCAGTGGCAGTTTGGTAATCCAGCCTGACTGTAACCATCTTTGTTTCCAGTGAGAAGTGGAATACGAACTGGACAAAGAAAAAGCAACCCATAAATTAACTATACTTCCTGTCTGTCCCTGACTTAGAAAAATGTTTACCAGCAGCTATGACAAATACCAATATATATTATAGCAATTCCTCAGGCAGAGTGGACAATTCAGGGCATTGGGAGCAGTGTACAGTCACTTCCAGGCCACTGGTTCAAGTCTGTATCAGGTATTCCAGGAGCAAAATCCCTGTGCTGCCTTAAGGTTGTACTATAACGTCCATGTTTTCCAGACTTTCTCAAATTCTTTTACTTTTTGCTCTCATTTGGAAGATACCTCCCATGCCATTCACGTACATGCCCACTCCAGCCACTGGAAAACTCCAGCATTTCTGCAGCCACCCTGCAAGGCCCTTTGGCAACTGGAAGCATGGTCATGGCTCCAGGCTGTGTGAGTCATCCATCCCAAGGGACCACCAGGAAGCATCCTCCCAGCTCTGCCTGAGAACCACGGGTGGATCGTAGAAGTGCTAGTGGCCTTTGGCCAGATCCTCTGGACACATGTCCATATCAGAAAGTCATCAGGACGCCTAGGACTGCTAGGTCCCATGCAGTCAGCCTTGGGTGCTTCCTCATGGGGGGCCAGACACAGCACTATGTGCAGGGTGGCTCTGTGCATAAATAAACAGCTTCAGCCACCAGGGCTTTCACCAGCACTAAACTGCCATTTAACATAAATCGCCATCTCAGCCAGCCTGTGGATGATGGACACTCAAAAGCCATCAGCTAGCATGGTCTCTGCCTCAGTATAACCTCTGAGATGTAGAGAGCAGAGCACTAACCACCAGTCAGAGACAGCCCACAGGCACAGGTGACCACCCCAAGCGAGCAGGACCCTCGCTGTATGGCAAGCAAGGGTAACATGAGATTTCTTTTTATAGGTTTCCTTCAAATCATTCAGAGAGCCACTTACACAGCTTACATATTTAAACATACTACATCATTCTACAAGATTCTGAGAAGATTTGATTCCTTGTTTGTTATTACTCCTGTATTTTGGAAAACATCGGCAACTTGGATATAACATCAGTATTTTGTGACAATTAGACAAGACACTGCAAGGTCTCTCCATACAAAAAATTTTCAGGTTCATTAGACATAACTGTGGGCCATGTCAAAAAACAGCATTTTTATGTGGCTCTTGATGGTATGGGAGCTGTTAGCCTATCTATAAATGTTTACCAAAGCACCCCAATATAATTTGCCTCTGTGCTGAAATGTAAATACATTCAGCCTCATCCATGGATAGGCAACACAAGATATAAGCTCATAACCACCAGCTAATAATAATGTTTAGCTATTGGGAGCTCAAAGATGCTTAAGTAATTATAACCAAAAGCTGTTTTGTGAAAAGACCTGCCAGACATTAGCACTGATGGGACATTTTAGGTGTGATTATACAACTGTTTCAGGCAAGGAAAGCCTCACCTAGGGGCTGAAGGAATGAGCTTTTATGGTCAGGGGTGGCTGGTGATGACAGTCCCACCCACATTTCTAAATGATTAAAACCTCCCAACTCCTTCAATTACTGACAACCTCCTTCGTTCCCCTAAAACACCTTAAAGCTGTTTGGCTACATTTCCCACAGACTTTTCTGCTATTCAACACTGACTCTTTGTTCAAGACATTCAGCACCTAATTTCATGTAAATTACACAATATTTCACACTAAGCCTGTTGACTTGCTATAGTCTACTTTGAGTGCTCATATGCATGCTGCAAGGTAGCATGAAATGCTGCTTGCAAAGATGTACAGTTTTTTGAACCCCTTCTTCCTTAAGGGAAATGCTGAAAATTGTACTCTATCGTGAGAAGACCAGTGCCAGTAATGATACTTTCTCAGGAGCTGGAGGTTTCCCACAAAGTAAAAATAAAATGCAAATTATTATTGTATCACTCACACAGACATACAGAGAAGTGCTTCACTACGTGGTCCATTCACTCACTTTAGGCAACACTTAGCATCTCAGTCCCATGAGCATTACTGCCCTTGTAACTGCAGGCAACAACCTTTTGCATCTCCATAGTGACATGATATGGCATTAAAAGCAAAAGAAAGACCTGTAAGTATCTTATCAAGGAATGGCTGGTTTGAGCCGCTTATATACCACAGATATATTTTTCACACCTGCACAATTGCATTGGCATCTGAACATTATCTGCATGAGGGAGCGCCCCTGCTATACACAGTTCAGCAAATGACTGCCCAAAATCTATCTTGAGTGTATTTGGATGCTACCACTTCGCCCTGCAGGGCACCTTTGCAACATGTTTGTTCATTGTTTTTTTTAAAAAAACAAAAAACAAACAAACAAAATCCTCCCCAAAAAAAACCCAACCAACCAACCAAGCAAATGAACACAAAAACAAACACAAAAAGAAAAAAAAAAAAAACACAACAAAAAAACAACAAAAAGAACCCCACTGTTGAGGAAAGAAATCTTTTGCACCAAACAAAATAAGGAAAAATGTACAAGTCATCATAACCAAACCGTAGAAGGCAGAAAAAGAGGACTGATTAATGAAAATTATCCATCAAATGCTCACAAGGCCTGATCAGTTATTCCCAAGCTCAATACTTATTATTTCCCATGTTATTTTCCCATTTTTGACAAGTCCTACCTGCAGTTAAATTTCCTTTAGCCCGACTGATGTCAACTAGTTTACACAAGCTTAACCAAGAAGAATTTTCTTCACATTTGTGATGTCTTTACTCAAATGGCAGAACAGAGCACCCGTCTCCTGAAAGCAGAAAGACCCTTGGAGAACAGCAGCACTGTGGACCTAACACTTGTTTTGCCCATGAAACGTTGATTTCAATGACTGCTTCATGGATGGACACACCATGTGCTGGTCACAGGAATCAAGGAAAAAGATCAGAGGCTAAGGTTGCTCTCCATCTTCAAACTGAATAGGATTTGCATTAAATCAATATTGCATTGTTACATTCTAAAGCATTCAAATTAGTATTCTTCAGAAGCTGCTGAGCTACATAAGGCACATAGTAAAATTCGGGCTAAGTGATTGATAATCTACCATGCAGACCTCAAACTTTGGAGCATTAAATTGAAAAGCCCTTTAATTATACCTAACCTACTATTACCGCCAAGCTCCCAACACTGTAACACAAAACAGAGAATCTTTAGAGGATCCCCTTATAATTATTTGTTCATCAGCTTTTTAGACTGTTTGCTGCATTTGCATGTGCTGCTTTGACAATTATTCCTATTTTACACTTTTAAAATATTGGCATACACTTGCATTTAAATGCAAGACTTAGGTAATGCAATGAGAATCCCTCCATTAAGTTCAATGGACTGTCAGGCAAAGCTTGAAGACCTACAATTTCAAGCTGTATTAGTTAGACATCTGGTTTATTTCCGTATTTTCAGGGAATATTGCTAAGTACCTTTTTACACCTGCAAAGATTATTTAGTTGCCTTTGGATCTTAATGAACCTACAAATGAGGTATTTACATGTCTCAGATTAATATACAGATGTAAAAGCCAGAAATCCATTTTTCCAATTTCACAAATCGCACTTTAGATTCTGCATTACAGCATGTTTGCTCTAATAACTGCTGGCTAAATAACTACAGCTCCAGTATTGTAACTGCTGTAAATGTATATTCATATAAAAAAAAAACTAAAATAAAGTAAAATAAAATAAAATAAAATAAATCTTGTGCTTAAACTGGCATTCAAGAGCTCTACTGATGTGGAGCCATACGCATTATGCAATGCTTCTTGATGTGTTTTGCCATGTCTGAATACATATTCATGACCCAGTAGCACTGGGATCATCTATAAGTTGACTATATAAGATGAAAAGGTAACATCCAAAGCTCTTTGTTGGTCAGGCTTCCCTACAGATATCACTGGTAAAACTTCCAACTGTCAGAGAGGCTGAGGTAGACTGAAAATGAGGATATTTGGAATTCCTTCTCTATAGCTTAGAAATACTTAATATGACAACTTGAAAAGCGGTGCAAGATTTAAAATATATTTTGATACTTTTTGCCATAAAGAGATTTCCTGAATAGTCTGGGACAGTTCCAAGGCTGTTTTGCAAGAACTCTAGGAAAAAACAAGAAGTCCATCTATTGCAGTTTCTGACTTTCAGTGATGGGTGGCTGTCATTTTACATACACTAAGAACATTTTTCTCTCTGCCTTACATTTTTTTTTTCCAGATTTCAATCCCTCAGGTTCATTTCACTTAACCTTAGTAATGCCACATATCTGTGTCAAAAATGCAAACAACTTTGGCAGATCATAAAACGTCATCTTACCCCACTGGTAACACAGAAATTAAAAGCAACTACACAGACTTCCGTTGCAGTTCAAATTAATAGACAAATTCTACTCAGTGAGTAAATTTTTCCATACTTCCTAATTGATTTGGAAGCTATATCACACTGAAATTGAAACCCTATGTGGTAAAGATGAACTTTGAATGGATCCTCATGCTTTTAGAGTTAATGCACCACAGTATGGTCAGCACCAATGCCAAGCAACAAATACGACATTATTATTACATCAAAAATACTAAAATAATGACAAGATAGCATTCATTCTTTAACCATTTCACCTGAACTTACTCTGTGGTGCGTCTCAAGTGTAATTGGGATTATTTAGTTTCATAGGGTAGGTCTCCTTCAAGCAACCAATTTGAAAGAAAATAGAGATGGGCAATCTTACAAATGATAAGGGGACATTTTTCTCTCCATTTCAAGGTAAGACCAAACAACAGTACACTGGTTCAATCCTGCTATACAGGGACTGGGAAGAAGATAAGTAAGTCAAATGTCCTACAGAAACTCAGTGCTATTGGTTCTTCCAGATGTAGGTTTTCTTGAAGCTGAAAAAGTTTCAGCCCTGCTTCTGGTATTTCTATATCCCAAGATCTAAACACATATTTTTCCATCTAAACAAGCTTATTTTAGACATAAAGAACTGTGGCAATGGATAACAGTGAGTCCTAAGAACAAACCTTCCCTCGAGGCAGAACTTTTAGAAATGTTAAGATGCTGTCCAAAGCATACACAAAGGAAAAATCATCTGTTTCACAGCTCCACACACGATAGTAATTACTTCCACAATGTAATATTCACCTTAAATAAAAGTGGCACTTGATGATTAAAAGCATTTTGAACAAGACAAAATGATGTATTGATCACACCAAATACTGTTAAACAAAATACACAGTTTGGACTGTGATCTAGATTAGGCTCATGTTGAAGTCAAACAATGGAGCACTGTGCCTGAGATCACAACCCTCAACAGAGCAGGTCATCTTAGTAGTAAAAGGGAGAACTTCTGCATATCTCTTAGGGAAACAATGTTGTTTCTTGTAGAATAACACAATCACAGAAGAAATGAGGCTGCAAGAGTAAATGGCAGAACATTGTAGTTTATATCATTTTAGGGTCTGACTACTGTAAATTGCATGTTATTATTTCTACTTCAGAAACACCTACATATATTAATCTGATATAGTGCCCATTATGCTAAAATCGTATAGAGACACTGAGTTCTCTTCTGGAAAGCCCAAACCTGGATATGCAACCACGAGATAAATGAAAAATTAAGCAGAAGTCAGAGAACTGAGGCACATAAAGCTTAAGAGATTTGTGCACAGTCCAACAGGACTTTTATAACAAGGAGGACAACTGAACACAGACTGTCACGTAGTACAAACACATTACCACTGTTCCTCCATCATCTTATGCCTCTACTCTAACTGACAAATTAACGTTAAGCTTAAGCCAAGTTACAACAGCTGGAGAACTGGTCCCTAGTTACTAGAAAACCTTGCATCAAAAATCTGACAGAAATAAGTTGGTTATTCTTTAATATATCAATAGCTTTCTTGTTTATTCCCTCTTCTTCTTGATCTTTAACATCTCTGAAATTGTATTTATGGGCAAGTTCAGTTCTTTAATATTATTTGCATTCAATAGCACTTATCCAAACAGTATTTTTAGTTAACATGCAATTTGGATAGGACTAGCATTCCAAATCTAACATTTATCTTGATTACTTTAAGCTAACTGTACCCACAGGCTCTAAAATGCCAGTTTGGAAACTGCTCTGGGCACAAGATAATATGAGATCACTAATTAACTAGGAAATTTTAAAGAAAGATCTGATTTAGACTCTGATTTAGCAAACAAATAACATTAAGCGTGAGTAATCCCGTGGAAAACATTCGAAGTCATTGCATAAATCACACATTAAGTGCATGCTGAAAGCACCTTGCTGAAACAGGGCCTAATTTTGAAGTCTCATATTCACTTTAATGGCGTGTACTCCAAGTGCCTGGTGTGTTGTGGTTTCCTCTTCTCCGTTAGGGTAAGCAATCTGAACACAGGGCCAAGAGCCAGGAATTCCTGCTCTGTTAATCTCCTTCTGAAACTGTCTGCGTTTTGGACAAGTCCGTTAACATGACTGCATCCCAGATTATCACTTGAAAAATGTGAAAAAAAAGTTTCTACTAATCAACTTCCGCTACAAAACTAAGGTTAAGATCAATTATTCATTTAAAGGTCTTTGTGATTCACTTTTAAGGTCTCCTAATATAACAGATTTTCTACTGTCACTAATCGACTTTCCACAGTTATGCTCTCTGTGTATGCATCTCTCCCTGTACTGGATTTTTGTTTAATAAAAATTATTTAAAGACCTTCTAAGCACTGACATGGGAGTAGATTTAGATAAGATATTGGTAAGAAATTGTTTAGTATGAGGGTGGTGAGACACTGGCACAGGTTGCCCAGAGAAGCTGTGGCTGCCCCATCCCTGGAAGCATTCAAGGCCAGGTTGGATAGGGCTTTGAGCAACCTGGTCTAGTGGAAGGCATCCCTGCCCACAGTAGAGGGGCTGGAACTCTAGGGTCTCTTCTAAACCTAACCATTCTGTGATCCTATGACCCAGATGAACAGCACTGGAGGACCTTCTTTCCCACTGCAAAGATTCTGCACAAAAGATTGATAAGACCCTAAACAGGAGCAGCACTGTCAGGAGATACAGGCTCGTGGCTGACATCCTTTCCAGGCAGACTGGGGCAGAGACCTGGTACCAACTCCATCATATCACCTCTGTGTTCTGCTGTCAAACATCACAAATTTAGCACTCACATTTGCTCAGAGTGTTATCTCCTCAATTCATGTCCCTGATATCACTGGCATTTATTACACCTTACAAATTTAAGGAAATACAAATAAAAGACAATAGGTCTTAAGGAGATGTAACTTGAAATTCCAGTGTAATGCTTTGTATCTTCTTTAGGTGAGTAGTTCTTTGTGACACCATCCATCTCACTGATTTTAATGGTAATGCTCAGGTACTGGCTTAACTGGACACTACTGGGCACATGGCACAGCAGGAAATAACAAGGAATATGAAGGGGAACAACTAAGATCACGATATGTGCTTCTCTTTACGTATGCTGGTGTTCCCTGTGATGCAGTGTGTCTGTAACTAATGGTTGTTAATGAGAATTGTAACTTCAGGGAACAGTCAGGAAAAGGGAGGCAACAAGAATAGATAAGGAAGAGAGATTTCTGAAGAAGGATCTAATGTGAAGGATGAAGGTTAGAAAAAGAAGAGAATACTGTTATTTTTCTGCTTAGCAAATGAAGGTCTCTATACCTTGCTTTTCATAGCAGCTCACAGCATGGACTGCATGACAAAGAAAACTTCAGGCAAATAATGGCCAACATTTAAAAAGCAAGTGTGGCTCATACTAAACCAAGACAAACTCTCTTGTTTATGTCCTCTCCTGGTCTTGTTTATGTCTTCTCCTGGTCTCATATTCCCCAGACAATGATACACTGAAAACATTCAACAAGTCCCCATTACTTCTAGCAGATAGAAGTGTTCCTTATATGATGCACTGCAGCATTATCTGATAATGAGCATGTTAAGAAAATGGAAGAATATAATCACAGGCTTTGAGCCAACCCTGTTCTCTTTTTAAGCATGACTTAGACATTTGCAAACAGTATTTCTCATACTGCTGCACCTACTCTCTGCTGATGCGTTTTTTTTCTTACTCATTCTTCCCTTGAAAATAACGGATGGTCTCTGAATGGTGTAGTAGTGATAAATGCTGCTGCTGTTATTACCAGAAAGCACATTCCCACAATTACAGGTGGATGTAAGATTGTCTTTTAATTGAGTTCCTGAGAGGATATTTTTGAAAAGAACAAAAATACTCACACAAATATAACCTCCATATTATATTTTAATTTGGAGCTTTACCAAGACCTAACACTCACAC